>NW_028284088.1:0-297417 GCF_059516105.1 Syngnathus floridae | reverse complement strand
CGATGCGGCCGTGGAAGGGGAAGCAGCTCCCCATGTGATGAAACTAAACTAAATTTAGATGCAATTCCTGTGTGCCAGACCTGAAGAAGGCACAAAAGGTGCCGAAACGTTGTCGATGGCCACACAGATGAACAAAATTTAGCGCAAAATGACGCCGGTACAAAACCAATTGGAAACAAATAGTAATTTACCCACGCTCTACCCAAATAGGAGAGCGCATGGATGCCGCACAGAGCAAGATGCTCTCGCTCCACCCAGATAGGGGAGTCGATGAATTAGGTGCGAGGTACGAATATTTAGTTGAACGCAAGCGCAGCTGTCAATCTTACATGCCAAATCGAGACTCACTTATTAATTATATAACAAAGGCGACCGGATAGGTAAAGTGCAATCAAGAAACAAACTTACAATAAGCACAAACACGTGTTCAAGGTCACAAACGATCTTTATTAAGCCCTAATTGGTCCTGGCCAGCATGGCGGGTGCGGCCGCAACGGGCAGGCTGCTCTGGAGCTGGTTGTGGGGTGCGGGCCGGGATGGTAGGACCGTGCCTTTGTTCCTCTCCTTCGGGGGAGGAACTCTTTACCTAATCCTAACTCGCCTGTGCCACCTCCAGTGCGCCCCCCCCCACGTTTCCGGTTTCCATCGAGCTCCTGTTACGTCTGTGTGCTGTCCCCTAAACTGGTCTTATCCCAGCCCTAATCCTAACCTATCCCCCATCCTAACCTAACCCCCGACCCTAACCCTAATCCTAACCCTAACCCTAACCCTAACCTTAACCCTAACCCTAACCCTAACCCTAACCTGACCCCATTTCCCGACAAGACAAAAACGTCAACCTGCAAGTTAAATTTGAAAATAAACAAGTCAAAATCTGAACGTAAACACAAATTTGAACAATAATGGCAAATAAGCACTATTTGAGACCAAAAGGCAGTTAAAAGTAAATACTTACCTCAAATAAAACCACAATACTCACCCAAAACAAAAACAAAAAATGTGCATACCTATCAAATTGAATGTAAACAATTGCAAATAAGCATTATTTGGGACAAAAAAAAGCAAAAAAAGCAGTTAAAAGTAAAATACTTACCTTAATTAAAACCATAATACTTACCCAAAACAAAAAAAATACCCCATTTCCCGACAAGACAAAAACGTCAACCTGCAAGTTAAATTTGAAAATAAACAAGTCAAAATCTGAACGTAAACACAAATTTGAACAAAAAATAATGGCAAATAAGCACTATTTGAGACCAAAATGCAGTTAAAAGTAAATACTCACCTCAAATAAAACCACAATACTCACCCAAAACAAAAAAAATGTGCATACCTATCAAATTGAATGTAAACAATTGCAAATAAGCATTATTTGGGACAAAAAAAAGCAAAAAAAGCAGTTGAAAGTAAAATACTTACCTTAATTAAAACCATAATACTATCAAATTGAATGTAAACAATTGCAAATAAGCATTATTTGGGACAAAAAAAAGCAAAAAAAGCAGTTAAAAGTAAAATACTTACCTTAATTAAAACCATAATACTTACCCAAAACAAAAAAATATACTTACCTATTCCGGAGATCACAAATCCACGCCCAATCGGTGCCTGCAAGAAAACAAGTTACCATGTTAAAGAAACAAGCGCAAATCGCTGGCTCCGCCCACTTGGAGGAGTGTATATAAGCACCGTTCGGAGCAGGAGCTCTCAGTCTCGATGCGGCCGTGGAAGGGGAAGCAGCTCCCCATGTGATGAAACTAAACTAAATTTAGATGCAATTCCTGTGTGCCAGACCTGAAGAAGGCACAAAAGGTGCCGAAACGTTGTCGATGGCCACACAGATGAACAAAATTTAGCGCAAAATGACGCCGGTACAAAACCAATTGGAAACAAATAGTAATTTACCCACGCTCTACCCAAATAGGAGAGCGCATGGATGCCGCACAGAGCAAGATGCTCTCGCTCCACCCAGATAGGGGAGTCGATGAATTAGGTGCGAGGTACGAATATTTAGTTGAACGCAAGCGCAGCTGTCAATCTTACATGCCAAATCGAGACTCACTTATTAATTATATAACAAAGGCGACCGGATAGGTAAAGTGCAATCAAGAAACAAACTTACAATAAGCACAAACACGTGTTCAAGGTCACAAACGATCTTTATTAAGCCCTAATTGGTCCTGGCCAGCATGGCGGGTGCGGCCGCAACGGGCAGGCTGCTCTGGAGCTGGTTGTGGGGTGCGGGCCGGGATGGTAGGACCGTGCCTTTGTTCCTCTCCTTCGGGGGAGGAACTCTTTACCTAATCCTAACTCGCCTGTGCCACCTCCAGTGCGCCCCCCCCCACGTTTCCGGTTTCCATCGAGCTCCTGTTACGTCTGTGTGCTGTCCCCTAAACTGGTCTTATCCCAGCCCTAATCCTAACCTATCCCCCATCCTAACCTAACCCCCGACCCTAACCCTAATCCTAACCCTAACCCTAACCCTAACCTTAACCCTAACCCTAACCCTAACCCTAACCTGACCCCATTTCCCGACAAGACAAAAACGTCAACCTGCAAGTTAAATTTGAAAATAAACAAGTCAAAATCTGAACGTAAACACAAATTTGAACAATAATGGCAAATAAGCACTATTTGAGACCAAAAGGCAGTTAAAAGTAAATACTTACCTCAAATAAAACCACAATACTCACCCAAAACAAAAACAAAAAATGTGCATACCTATCAAATTGAATGTAAACAATTGCAAATAAGCATTATTTGGGACAAAAAAAAGCAAAAAAAGCAGTTAAAAGTAAAATACTTACCTTAATTAAAACCATAATACTTACCCAAAACAAAAAAAATACCCCATTTCCCGACAAGACAAAAACGTCAACCTGCAAGTTAAATTTGAAAATAAACAAGTCAAAATCTGAACGTAAACACAAATTTGAACAAAAAATAATGGCAAATAAGCACTATTTGAGACCAAAATGCAGTTAAAAGTAAATACTCACCTCAAATAAAACCACAATACTCACCCAAAACAAAAAAAATGTGCATACCTATCAAATTGAATGTAAACAATTGCAAATAAGCATTATTTGGGACAAAAAAAAGCAAAAAAAGCAGTTGAAAGTAAAATACTTACCTTAATTAAAACCATAATACTATCAAATTGAATGTAAACAATTGCAAATAAGCATTATTTGGGACAAAAAAAAGCAAAAAAAGCAGTTAAAAGTAAAATACTTACCTTAATTAAAACCATAATACTTACCCAAAACAAAAAAATATACTTACCTATTCCGGAGATCACAAATCCACGCCCAATCGGTGCCTGCAAGAAAACAAGTTACCATGTTAAAGAAACAAGCGCAAATCGCTGGCTCCGCCCACTTGGAGGAGTGTATATAAGCACCGTTCGGAGCAGGAGCTCTCAGTCTCGATGCGGCCGTGGAAGGGGAAGCAGCTCCCCATGTGATGAAACTAAACTAAATTTAGATGCAATTCCTGTGTGCCAGACCTGAAGAAGGCACAAAAGGTGCCGAAACGTTGTCGATGGCCACACAGATGAACAAAATTTAGCGCAAAATGACGCCGGTACAAAACCAATTGGAAACAAATAGTAATTTACCCACGCTCTACCCAAATAGGAGAGCGCATGGATGCCGCACAGAGCAAGATGCTCTCGCTCCACCCAGATAGGGGAGTCGATGAATTAGGTGCGAGGTACGAATATTTAGTTGAACGCAAGCGCAGCTGTCAATCTTACATGCCAAATCGAGACTCACTTATTAATTATATAACAAAGGCGACCGGATAGGTAAAGTGCAATCAAGAAACAAACTTACAATAAGCACAAACACGTGTTCAAGGTCACAAACGATCTTTATTAAGCCCTAATTGGTCCTGGCCAGCATGGCGGGTGCGGCCGCAACGGGCAGGCTGCTCTGGAGCTGGTTGTGGGGTGCGGGCCGGGATGGTAGGACCGTGCCTTTGTTCCTCTCCTTCGGGGGAGGAACTCTTTACCTAATCCTAACTCGCCTGTGCCACCTCCAGTGCGCCCCCCCCCACGTTTCCGGTTTCCATCGAGCTCCTGTTACGTCTGTGTGCTGTCCCCTAAACTGGTCTTATCCCAGCCCTAATCCTAACCTATCCCCCATCCTAACCTAACCCCCGACCCTAACCCTAATCCTAACCCTAACCCTAACCCTAACCTTAACCCTAACCCTAACCCTAACCCTAACCTGACCCCATTTCCCGACAAGACAAAAACGTCAACCTGCAAGTTAAATTTGAAAATAAACAAGTCAAAATCTGAACGTAAACACAAATTTGAACAATAATGGCAAATAAGCACTATTTGAGACCAAAAGGCAGTTAAAAGTAAATACTTACCTCAAATAAAACCACAATACTCACCCAAAACAAAAACAAAAAATGTGCATACCTATCAAATTGAATGTAAACAATTGCAAATAAGCATTATTTGGGACAAAAAAAAGCAAAAAAAGCAGTTAAAAGTAAAATACTTACCTTAATTAAAACCATAATACTTACCCAAAACAAAAAAAATACCCCATTTCCCGACAAGACAAAAACGTCAACCTGCAAGTTAAATTTGAAAATAAACAAGTCAAAATCTGAACGTAAACACAAATTTGAACAAAAAATAATGGCAAATAAGCACTATTTGAGACCAAAATGCAGTTAAAAGTAAATACTCACCTCAAATAAAACCACAATACTCACCCAAAACAAAAAAAATGTGCATACCTATCAAATTGAATGTAAACAATTGCAAATAAGCATTATTTGGGACAAAAAAAAGCAAAAAAAGCAGTTGAAAGTAAAATACTTACCTTAATTAAAACCATAATACTATCAAATTGAATGTAAACAATTGCAAATAAGCATTATTTGGGACAAAAAAAAGCAAAAAAAGCAGTTAAAAGTAAAATACTTACCTTAATTAAAACCATAATACTTACCCAAAACAAAAAAATATACTTACCTATTCCGGAGATCACAAATCCACGCCCAATCGGTGCCTGCAAGAAAACAAGTTACCATGTTAAAGAAACAAGCGCAAATCGCTGGCTCCGCCCACTTGGAGGAGTGTATATAAGCACCGTTCGGAGCAGGAGCTCTCAGTCTCGATGCGGCCGTGGAAGGGGAAGCAGCTCCCCATGTGATGAAACTAAACTAAATTTAGATGCAATTCCTGTGTGCCAGACCTGAAGAAGGCACAAAAGGTGCCGAAACGTTGTCGATGGCCACACAGATGAACAAAATTTAGCGCAAAATGACGCCGGTACAAAACCAATTGGAAACAAATAGTAATTTACCCACGCTCTACCCAAATAGGAGAGCGCATGGATGCCGCACAGAGCAAGATGCTCTCGCTCCACCCAGATAGGGGAGTCGATGAATTAGGTGCGAGGTACGAATATTTAGTTGAACGCAAGCGCAGCTGTCAATCTTACATGCCAAATCGAGACTCACTTATTAATTATATAACAAAGGCGACCGGATAGGTAAAGTGCAATCAAGAAACAAACTTACAATAAGCACAAACACGTGTTCAAGGTCACAAACGATCTTTATTAAGCCCTAATTGGTCCTGGCCAGCATGGCGGGTGCGGCCGCAACGGGCAGGCTGCTCTGGAGCTGGTTGTGGGGTGCGGGCCGGGATGGTAGGACCGTGCCTTTGTTCCTCTCCTTCGGGGGAGGAACTCTTTACCTAATCCTAACTCGCCTGTGCCACCTCCAGTGCGCCCCCCCCCACGTTTCCGGTTTCCATCGAGCTCCTGTTACGTCTGTGTGCTGTCCCCTAAACTGGTCTTATCCCAGCCCTAATCCTAACCTATCCCCCATCCTAACCTAACCCCCGACCCTAACCCTAATCCTAACCCTAACCCTAACCCTAACCTTAACCCTAACCCTAACCCTAACCCTAACCTGACCCCATTTCCCGACAAGACAAAAACGTCAACCTGCAAGTTAAATTTGAAAATAAACAAGTCAAAATCTGAACGTAAACACAAATTTGAACAATAATGGCAAATAAGCACTATTTGAGACCAAAAGGCAGTTAAAAGTAAATACTTACCTCAAATAAAACCACAATACTCACCCAAAACAAAAACAAAAAATGTGCATACCTATCAAATTGAATGTAAACAATTGCAAATAAGCATTATTTGGGACAAAAAAAAGCAAAAAAAGCAGTTAAAAGTAAAATACTTACCTTAATTAAAACCATAATACTTACCCAAAACAAAAAAAATACCCCATTTCCCGACAAGACAAAAACGTCAACCTGCAAGTTAAATTTGAAAATAAACAAGTCAAAATCTGAACGTAAACACAAATTTGAACAAAAAATAATGGCAAATAAGCACTATTTGAGACCAAAATGCAGTTAAAAGTAAATACTCACCTCAAATAAAACCACAATACTCACCCAAAACAAAAAAAATGTGCATACCTATCAAATTGAATGTAAACAATTGCAAATAAGCATTATTTGGGACAAAAAAAAGCAAAAAAAGCAGTTGAAAGTAAAATACTTACCTTAATTAAAACCATAATACTATCAAATTGAATGTAAACAATTGCAAATAAGCATTATTTGGGACAAAAAAAAGCAAAAAAAGCAGTTAAAAGTAAAATACTTACCTTAATTAAAACCATAATACTTACCCAAAACAAAAAAATATACTTACCTATTCCGGAGATCACAAATCCACGCCCAATCGGTGCCTGCAAGAAAACAAGTTACCATGTTAAAGAAACAAGCGCAAATCGCTGGCTCCGCCCACTTGGAGGAGTGTATATAAGCACCGTTCGGAGCAGGAGCTCTCAGTCTCGATGCGGCCGTGGAAGGGGAAGCAGCTCCCCATGTGATGAAACTAAACTAAATTTAGATGCAATTCCTGTGTGCCAGACCTGAAGAAGGCACAAAAGGTGCCGAAACGTTGTCGATGGCCACACAGATGAACAAAATTTAGCGCAAAATGACGCCGGTACAAAACCAATTGGAAACAAATAGTAATTTACCCACGCTCTACCCAAATAGGAGAGCGCATGGATGCCGCACAGAGCAAGATGCTCTCGCTCCACCCAGATAGGGGAGTCGATGAATTAGGTGCGAGGTACGAATATTTAGTTGAACGCAAGCGCAGCTGTCAATCTTACATGCCAAATCGAGACTCACTTATTAATTATATAACAAAGGCGACCGGATAGGTAAAGTGCAATCAAGAAACAAACTTACAATAAGCACAAACACGTGTTCAAGGTCACAAACGATCTTTATTAAGCCCTAATTGGTCCTGGCCAGCATGGCGGGTGCGGCCGCAACGGGCAGGCTGCTCTGGAGCTGGTTGTGGGGTGCGGGCCGGGATGGTAGGACCGTGCCTTTGTTCCTCTCCTTCGGGGGAGGAACTCTTTACCTAATCCTAACTCGCCTGTGCCACCTCCAGTGCGCCCCCCCCCACGTTTCCGGTTTCCATCGAGCTCCTGTTACGTCTGTGTGCTGTCCCCTAAACTGGTCTTATCCCAGCCCTAATCCTAACCTATCCCCCATCCTAACCTAACCCCCGACCCTAACCCTAATCCTAACCCTAACCCTAACCCTAACCTTAACCCTAACCCTAACCCTAACCCTAACCTGACCCCATTTCCCGACAAGACAAAAACGTCAACCTGCAAGTTAAATTTGAAAATAAACAAGTCAAAATCTGAACGTAAACACAAATTTGAACAATAATGGCAAATAAGCACTATTTGAGACCAAAAGGCAGTTAAAAGTAAATACTTACCTCAAATAAAACCACAATACTCACCCAAAACAAAAACAAAAAATGTGCATACCTATCAAATTGAATGTAAACAATTGCAAATAAGCATTATTTGGGACAAAAAAAAGCAAAAAAAGCAGTTAAAAGTAAAATACTTACCTTAATTAAAACCATAATACTTACCCAAAACAAAAAAAATACCCCATTTCCCGACAAGACAAAAACGTCAACCTGCAAGTTAAATTTGAAAATAAACAAGTCAAAATCTGAACGTAAACACAAATTTGAACAAAAAATAATGGCAAATAAGCACTATTTGAGACCAAAATGCAGTTAAAAGTAAATACTCACCTCAAATAAAACCACAATACTCACCCAAAACAAAAAAAATGTGCATACCTATCAAATTGAATGTAAACAATTGCAAATAAGCATTATTTGGGACAAAAAAAAGCAAAAAAAGCAGTTGAAAGTAAAATACTTACCTTAATTAAAACCATAATACTATCAAATTGAATGTAAACAATTGCAAATAAGCATTATTTGGGACAAAAAAAAGCAAAAAAAGCAGTTAAAAGTAAAATACTTACCTTAATTAAAACCATAATACTTACCCAAAACAAAAAAATATACTTACCTATTCCGGAGATCACAAATCCACGCCCAATCGGTGCCTGCAAGAAAACAAGTTACCATGTTAAAGAAACAAGCGCAAATCGCTGGCTCCGCCCACTTGGAGGAGTGTATATAAGCACCGTTCGGAGCAGGAGCTCTCAGTCTCGATGCGGCCGTGGAAGGGGAAGCAGCTCCCCATGTGATGAAACTAAACTAAATTTAGATGCAATTCCTGTGTGCCAGACCTGAAGAAGGCACAAAAGGTGCCGAAACGTTGTCGATGGCCACACAGATGAACAAAATTTAGCGCAAAATGACGCCGGTACAAAACCAATTGGAAACAAATAGTAATTTACCCACGCTCTACCCAAATAGGAGAGCGCATGGATGCCGCACAGAGCAAGATGCTCTCGCTCCACCCAGATAGGGGAGTCGATGAATTAGGTGCGAGGTACGAATATTTAGTTGAACGCAAGCGCAGCTGTCAATCTTACATGCCAAATCGAGACTCACTTATTAATTATATAACAAAGGCGACCGGATAGGTAAAGTGCAATCAAGAAACAAACTTACAATAAGCACAAACACGTGTTCAAGGTCACAAACGATCTTTATTAAGCCCTAATTGGTCCTGGCCAGCATGGCGGGTGCGGCCGCAACGGGCAGGCTGCTCTGGAGCTGGTTGTGGGGTGCGGGCCGGGATGGTAGGACCGTGCCTTTGTTCCTCTCCTTCGGGGGAGGAACTCTTTACCTAATCCTAACTCGCCTGTGCCACCTCCAGTGCGCCCCCCCCCACGTTTCCGGTTTCCATCGAGCTCCTGTTACGTCTGTGTGCTGTCCCCTAAACTGGTCTTATCCCAGCCCTAATCCTAACCTATCCCCCATCCTAACCTAACCCCCGACCCTAACCCTAATCCTAACCCTAACCCTAACCCTAACCTTAACCCTAACCCTAACCCTAACCCTAACCTGACCCCATTTCCCGACAAGACAAAAACGTCAACCTGCAAGTTAAATTTGAAAATAAACAAGTCAAAATCTGAACGTAAACACAAATTTGAACAATAATGGCAAATAAGCACTATTTGAGACCAAAAGGCAGTTAAAAGTAAATACTTACCTCAAATAAAACCACAATACTCACCCAAAACAAAAACAAAAAATGTGCATACCTATCAAATTGAATGTAAACAATTGCAAATAAGCATTATTTGGGACAAAAAAAAGCAAAAAAAGCAGTTAAAAGTAAAATACTTACCTTAATTAAAACCATAATACTTACCCAAAACAAAAAAAATACCCCATTTCCCGACAAGACAAAAACGTCAACCTGCAAGTTAAATTTGAAAATAAACAAGTCAAAATCTGAACGTAAACACAAATTTGAACAAAAAATAATGGCAAATAAGCACTATTTGAGACCAAAATGCAGTTAAAAGTAAATACTCACCTCAAATAAAACCACAATACTCACCCAAAACAAAAAAAATGTGCATACCTATCAAATTGAATGTAAACAATTGCAAATAAGCATTATTTGGGACAAAAAAAAGCAAAAAAAGCAGTTGAAAGTAAAATACTTACCTTAATTAAAACCATAATACTATCAAATTGAATGTAAACAATTGCAAATAAGCATTATTTGGGACAAAAAAAAGCAAAAAAAGCAGTTAAAAGTAAAATACTTACCTTAATTAAAACCATAATACTTACCCAAAACAAAAAAATATACTTACCTATTCCGGAGATCACAAATCCACGCCCAATCGGTGCCTGCAAGAAAACAAGTTACCATGTTAAAGAAACAAGCGCAAATCGCTGGCTCCGCCCACTTGGAGGAGTGTATATAAGCACCGTTCGGAGCAGGAGCTCTCAGTCTCGATGCGGCCGTGGAAGGGGAAGCAGCTCCCCATGTGATGAAACTAAACTAAATTTAGATGCAATTCCTGTGTGCCAGACCTGAAGAAGGCACAAAAGGTGCCGAAACGTTGTCGATGGCCACACAGATGAACAAAATTTAGCGCAAAATGACGCCGGTACAAAACCAATTGGAAACAAATAGTAATTTACCCACGCTCTACCCAAATAGGAGAGCGCATGGATGCCGCACAGAGCAAGATGCTCTCGCTCCACCCAGATAGGGGAGTCGATGAATTAGGTGCGAGGTACGAATATTTAGTTGAACGCAAGCGCAGCTGTCAATCTTACATGCCAAATCGAGACTCACTTATTAATTATATAACAAAGGCGACCGGATAGGTAAAGTGCAATCAAGAAACAAACTTACAATAAGCACAAACACGTGTTCAAGGTCACAAACGATCTTTATTAAGCCCTAATTGGTCCTGGCCAGCATGGCGGGTGCGGCCGCAACGGGCAGGCTGCTCTGGAGCTGGTTGTGGGGTGCGGGCCGGGATGGTAGGACCGTGCCTTTGTTCCTCTCCTTCGGGGGAGGAACTCTTTACCTAATCCTAACTCGCCTGTGCCACCTCCAGTGCGCCCCCCCCCACGTTTCCGGTTTCCATCGAGCTCCTGTTACGTCTGTGTGCTGTCCCCTAAACTGGTCTTATCCCAGCCCTAATCCTAACCTATCCCCCATCCTAACCTAACCCCCGACCCTAACCCTAATCCTAACCCTAACCCTAACCCTAACCTTAACCCTAACCCTAACCCTAACCCTAACCTGACCCCATTTCCCGACAAGACAAAAACGTCAACCTGCAAGTTAAATTTGAAAATAAACAAGTCAAAATCTGAACGTAAACACAAATTTGAACAATAATGGCAAATAAGCACTATTTGAGACCAAAAGGCAGTTAAAAGTAAATACTTACCTCAAATAAAACCACAATACTCACCCAAAACAAAAACAAAAAATGTGCATACCTATCAAATTGAATGTAAACAATTGCAAATAAGCATTATTTGGGACAAAAAAAAGCAAAAAAAGCAGTTAAAAGTAAAATACTTACCTTAATTAAAACCATAATACTTACCCAAAACAAAAAAAATACCCCATTTCCCGACAAGACAAAAACGTCAACCTGCAAGTTAAATTTGAAAATAAACAAGTCAAAATCTGAACGTAAACACAAATTTGAACAAAAAATAATGGCAAATAAGCACTATTTGAGACCAAAATGCAGTTAAAAGTAAATACTCACCTCAAATAAAACCACAATACTCACCCAAAACAAAAAAAATGTGCATACCTATCAAATTGAATGTAAACAATTGCAAATAAGCATTATTTGGGACAAAAAAAAGCAAAAAAAGCAGTTGAAAGTAAAATACTTACCTTAATTAAAACCATAATACTATCAAATTGAATGTAAACAATTGCAAATAAGCATTATTTGGGACAAAAAAAAGCAAAAAAAGCAGTTAAAAGTAAAATACTTACCTTAATTAAAACCATAATACTTACCCAAAACAAAAAAATATACTTACCTATTCCGGAGATCACAAATCCACGCCCAATCGGTGCCTGCAAGAAAACAAGTTACCATGTTAAAGAAACAAGCGCAAATCGCTGGCTCCGCCCACTTGGAGGAGTGTATATAAGCACCGTTCGGAGCAGGAGCTCTCAGTCTCGATGCGGCCGTGGAAGGGGAAGCAGCTCCCCATGTGATGAAACTAAACTAAATTTAGATGCAATTCCTGTGTGCCAGACCTGAAGAAGGCACAAAAGGTGCCGAAACGTTGTCGATGGCCACACAGATGAACAAAATTTAGCGCAAAATGACGCCGGTACAAAACCAATTGGAAACAAATAGTAATTTACCCACGCTCTACCCAAATAGGAGAGCGCATGGATGCCGCACAGAGCAAGATGCTCTCGCTCCACCCAGATAGGGGAGTCGATGAATTAGGTGCGAGGTACGAATATTTAGTTGAACGCAAGCGCAGCTGTCAATCTTACATGCCAAATCGAGACTCACTTATTAATTATATAACAAAGGCGACCGGATAGGTAAAGTGCAATCAAGAAACAAACTTACAATAAGCACAAACACGTGTTCAAGGTCACAAACGATCTTTATTAAGCCCTAATTGGTCCTGGCCAGCATGGCGGGTGCGGCCGCAACGGGCAGGCTGCTCTGGAGCTGGTTGTGGGGTGCGGGCCGGGATGGTAGGACCGTGCCTTTGTTCCTCTCCTTCGGGGGAGGAACTCTTTACCTAATCCTAACTCGCCTGTGCCACCTCCAGTGCGCCCCCCCCCACGTTTCCGGTTTCCATCGAGCTCCTGTTACGTCTGTGTGCTGTCCCCTAAACTGGTCTTATCCCAGCCCTAATCCTAACCTATCCCCCATCCTAACCTAACCCCCGACCCTAACCCTAATCCTAACCCTAACCCTAACCCTAACCTTAACCCTAACCCTAACCCTAACCCTAACCTGACCCCATTTCCCGACAAGACAAAAACGTCAACCTGCAAGTTAAATTTGAAAATAAACAAGTCAAAATCTGAACGTAAACACAAATTTGAACAATAATGGCAAATAAGCACTATTTGAGACCAAAAGGCAGTTAAAAGTAAATACTTACCTCAAATAAAACCACAATACTCACCCAAAACAAAAACAAAAAATGTGCATACCTATCAAATTGAATGTAAACAATTGCAAATAAGCATTATTTGGGACAAAAAAAAGCAAAAAAAGCAGTTAAAAGTAAAATACTTACCTTAATTAAAACCATAATACTTACCCAAAACAAAAAAAATACCCCATTTCCCGACAAGACAAAAACGTCAACCTGCAAGTTAAATTTGAAAATAAACAAGTCAAAATCTGAACGTAAACACAAATTTGAACAAAAAATAATGGCAAATAAGCACTATTTGAGACCAAAATGCAGTTAAAAGTAAATACTCACCTCAAATAAAACCACAATACTCACCCAAAACAAAAAAAATGTGCATACCTATCAAATTGAATGTAAACAATTGCAAATAAGCATTATTTGGGACAAAAAAAAGCAAAAAAAGCAGTTGAAAGTAAAATACTTACCTTAATTAAAACCATAATACTATCAAATTGAATGTAAACAATTGCAAATAAGCATTATTTGGGACAAAAAAAAGCAAAAAAAGCAGTTAAAAGTAAAATACTTACCTTAATTAAAACCATAATACTTACCCAAAACAAAAAAATATACTTACCTATTCCGGAGATCACAAATCCACGCCCAATCGGTGCCTGCAAGAAAACAAGTTACCATGTTAAAGAAACAAGCGCAAATCGCTGGCTCCGCCCACTTGGAGGAGTGTATATAAGCACCGTTCGGAGCAGGAGCTCTCAGTCTCGATGCGGCCGTGGAAGGGGAAGCAGCTCCCCATGTGATGAAACTAAACTAAATTTAGATGCAATTCCTGTGTGCCAGACCTGAAGAAGGCACAAAAGGTGCCGAAACGTTGTCGATGGCCACACAGATGAACAAAATTTAGCGCAAAATGACGCCGGTACAAAACCAATTGGAAACAAATAGTAATTTACCCACGCTCTACCCAAATAGGAGAGCGCATGGATGCCGCACAGAGCAAGATGCTCTCGCTCCACCCAGATAGGGGAGTCGATGAATTAGGTGCGAGGTACGAATATTTAGTTGAACGCAAGCGCAGCTGTCAATCTTACATGCCAAATCGAGACTCACTTATTAATTATATAACAAAGGCGACCGGATAGGTAAAGTGCAATCAAGAAACAAACTTACAATAAGCACAAACACGTGTTCAAGGTCACAAACGATCTTTATTAAGCCCTAATTGGTCCTGGCCAGCATGGCGGGTGCGGCCGCAACGGGCAGGCTGCTCTGGAGCTGGTTGTGGGGTGCGGGCCGGGATGGTAGGACCGTGCCTTTGTTCCTCTCCTTCGGGGGAGGAACTCTTTACCTAATCCTAACTCGCCTGTGCCACCTCCAGTGCGCCCCCCCCCACGTTTCCGGTTTCCATCGAGCTCCTGTTACGTCTGTGTGCTGTCCCCTAAACTGGTCTTATCCCAGCCCTAATCCTAACCTATCCCCCATCCTAACCTAACCCCCGACCCTAACCCTAATCCTAACCCTAACCCTAACCCTAACCTTAACCCTAACCCTAACCCTAACCCTAACCTGACCCCATTTCCCGACAAGACAAAAACGTCAACCTGCAAGTTAAATTTGAAAATAAACAAGTCAAAATCTGAACGTAAACACAAATTTGAACAATAATGGCAAATAAGCACTATTTGAGACCAAAAGGCAGTTAAAAGTAAATACTTACCTCAAATAAAACCACAATACTCACCCAAAACAAAAACAAAAAATGTGCATACCTATCAAATTGAATGTAAACAATTGCAAATAAGCATTATTTGGGACAAAAAAAAGCAAAAAAAGCAGTTAAAAGTAAAATACTTACCTTAATTAAAACCATAATACTTACCCAAAACAAAAAAAATACCCCATTTCCCGACAAGACAAAAACGTCAACCTGCAAGTTAAATTTGAAAATAAACAAGTCAAAATCTGAACGTAAACACAAATTTGAACAAAAAATAATGGCAAATAAGCACTATTTGAGACCAAAATGCAGTTAAAAGTAAATACTCACCTCAAATAAAACCACAATACTCACCCAAAACAAAAAAAATGTGCATACCTATCAAATTGAATGTAAACAATTGCAAATAAGCATTATTTGGGACAAAAAAAAGCAAAAAAAGCAGTTGAAAGTAAAATACTTACCTTAATTAAAACCATAATACTATCAAATTGAATGTAAACAATTGCAAATAAGCATTATTTGGGACAAAAAAAAGCAAAAAAAGCAGTTAAAAGTAAAATACTTACCTTAATTAAAACCATAATACTTACCCAAAACAAAAAAATATACTTACCTATTCCGGAGATCACAAATCCACGCCCAATCGGTGCCTGCAAGAAAACAAGTTACCATGTTAAAGAAACAAGCGCAAATCGCTGGCTCCGCCCACTTGGAGGAGTGTATATAAGCACCGTTCGGAGCAGGAGCTCTCAGTCTCGATGCGGCCGTGGAAGGGGAAGCAGCTCCCCATGTGATGAAACTAAACTAAATTTAGATGCAATTCCTGTGTGCCAGACCTGAAGAAGGCACAAAAGGTGCCGAAACGTTGTCGATGGCCACACAGATGAACAAAATTTAGCGCAAAATGACGCCGGTACAAAACCAATTGGAAACAAATAGTAATTTACCCACGCTCTACCCAAATAGGAGAGCGCATGGATGCCGCACAGAGCAAGATGCTCTCGCTCCACCCAGATAGGGGAGTCGATGAATTAGGTGCGAGGTACGAATATTTAGTTGAACGCAAGCGCAGCTGTCAATCTTACATGCCAAATCGAGACTCACTTATTAATTATATAACAAAGGCGACCGGATAGGTAAAGTGCAATCAAGAAACAAACTTACAATAAGCACAAACACGTGTTCAAGGTCACAAACGATCTTTATTAAGCCCTAATTGGTCCTGGCCAGCATGGCGGGTGCGGCCGCAACGGGCAGGCTGCTCTGGAGCTGGTTGTGGGGTGCGGGCCGGGATGGTAGGACCGTGCCTTTGTTCCTCTCCTTCGGGGGAGGAACTCTTTACCTAATCCAAAAAATAATGGCAAATAAGCACTATTTGAGACCAAAATGCAGTTAAAAGTAAATACTCACCTCAAATAAAACCACAATACTCACCCAAAACAAAAAAAATGTGCATACCTATCAAATTGAATGTAAACAATTGCAAATAAGCATTATTTGGGACAAAAAAAAGCAAAAAAAGCAGTTGAAAGTAAAATACTTACCTTAATTAAAACCATAATACTATCAAATTGAATGTAAACAATTGCAAATAAGCATTATTTGGGACAAAAAAAAGCAAAAAAAGCAGTTAAAAGTAAAATACTTACCTTAATTAAAACCATAATACTTACCCAAAACAAAAAAATATACTTACCTATTCCGGAGATCACAAATCCACGCCCAATCGGTGCCTGCAAGAAAACAAGTTACCATGTTAAAGAAACAAGCGCAAATCGCTGGCTCCGCCCACTTGGAGGAGTGTATATAAGCACCGTTCGGAGCAGGAGCTCTCAGTCTCGATGCGGCCGTGGAAGGGGAAGCAGCTCCCCATGTGATGAAACTAAACTAAATTTAGATGCAATTCCTGTGTGCCAGACCTGAAGAAGGCACAAAAGGTGCCGAAACGTTGTCGATGGCCACACAGATGAACAAAATTTAGCGCAAAATGACGCCGGTACAAAACCAATTGGAAACAAATAGTAATTTACCCACGCTCTACCCAAATAGGAGAGCGCATGGATGCCGCACAGAGCAAGATGCTCTCGCTCCACCCAGATAGGGGAGTCGATGAATTAGGTGCGAGGTACGAATATTTAGTTGAACGCAAGCGCAGCTGTCAATCTTACATGCCAAATCGAGACTCACTTATTAATTATATAACAAAGGCGACCGGATAGGTAAAGTGCAATCAAGAAACAAACTTACAATAAGCACAAACACGTGTTCAAGGTCACAAACGATCTTTATTAAGCCCTAATTGGTCCTGGCCAGCATGGCGGGTGCGGCCGCAACGGGCAGGCTGCTCTGGAGCTGGTTGTGGGGTGCGGGCCGGGATGGTAGGACCGTGCCTTTGTTCCTCTCCTTCGGGGGAGGAACTCTTTACCTAATCCTAACTCGCCTGTGCCACCTCCAGTGCGCCCCCCCCCACGTTTCCGGTTTCCATCGAGCTCCTGTTACGTCTGTGTGCTGTCCCCTAAACTGGTCTTATCCCAGCCCTAATCCTAACCTATCCCCCATCCTAACCTAACCCCCGACCCTAACCCTAATCCTAACCCTAACCCTAACCCTAACCTTAACCCTAACCCTAACCCTAACCCTAACCTGACCCCATTTCCCGACAAGACAAAAACGTCAACCTGCAAGTTAAATTTGAAAATAAACAAGTCAAAATCTGAACGTAAACACAAATTTGAACAATAATGGCAAATAAGCACTATTTGAGACCAAAAGGCAGTTAAAAGTAAATACTTACCTCAAATAAAACCACAATACTCACCCAAAACAAAAACAAAAAATGTGCATACCTATCAAATTGAATGTAAACAATTGCAAATAAGCATTATTTGGGACAAAAAAAAGCAAAAAAAGCAGTTAAAAGTAAAATACTTACCTTAATTAAAACCATAATACTTACCCAAAACAAAAAAAATACCCCATTTCCCGACAAGACAAAAACGTCAACCTGCAAGTTAAATTTGAAAATAAACAAGTCAAAATCTGAACGTAAACACAAATTTGAACAAAAAATAATGGCAAATAAGCACTATTTGAGACCAAAATGCAGTTAAAAGTAAATACTCACCTCAAATAAAACCACAATACTCACCCAAAACAAAAAAAATGTGCATACCTATCAAATTGAATGTAAACAATTGCAAATAAGCATTATTTGGGACAAAAAAAAGCAAAAAAAGCAGTTGAAAGTAAAATACTTACCTTAATTAAAACCATAATACTATCAAATTGAATGTAAACAATTGCAAATAAGCATTATTTGGGACAAAAAAAAGCAAAAAAAGCAGTTAAAAGTAAAATACTTACCTTAATTAAAACCATAATACTTACCCAAAACAAAAAAATATACTTACCTATTCCGGAGATCACAAATCCACGCCCAATCGGTGCCTGCAAGAAAACAAGTTACCATGTTAAAGAAACAAGCGCAAATCGCTGGCTCCGCCCACTTGGAGGAGTGTATATAAGCACCGTTCGGAGCAGGAGCTCTCAGTCTCGATGCGGCCGTGGAAGGGGAAGCAGCTCCCCATGTGATGAAACTAAACTAAATTTAGATGCAATTCCTGTGTGCCAGACCTGAAGAAGGCACAAAAGGTGCCGAAACGTTGTCGATGGCCACACAGATGAACAAAATTTAGCGCAAAATGACGCCGGTACAAAACCAATTGGAAACAAATAGTAATTTACCCACGCTCTACCCAAATAGGAGAGCGCATGGATGCCGCACAGAGCAAGATGCTCTCGCTCCACCCAGATAGGGGAGTCGATGAATTAGGTGCGAGGTACGAATATTTAGTTGAACGCAAGCGCAGCTGTCAATCTTACATGCCAAATCGAGACTCACTTATTAATTATATAACAAAGGCGACCGGATAGGTAAAGTGCAATCAAGAAACAAACTTACAATAAGCACAAACACGTGTTCAAGGTCACAAACGATCTTTATTAAGCCCTAATTGGTCCTGGCCAGCATGGCGGGTGCGGCCGCAACGGGCAGGCTGCTCTGGAGCTGGTTGTGGGGTGCGGGCCGGGATGGTAGGACCGTGCCTTTGTTCCTCTCCTTCGGGGGAGGAACTCTTTACCTAATCCTAACCCTAACCCTAACCCTAACCCTAACCCTAACCCTAACCCTAACCCTAACCCTAACCCTAACCCTAACCCTAACCCTAACCCTAACCCTAACCCTAACCCTAACCCTAACCCTAACCCTAACCCTAACCCTAACCCTAACCCTAACCCTAACCCTAACCCTAACCCTAACCCTAACCCTAACCCTAACCCTAACCCTAACCCTAACCCCTAACCCTAACCCTAACCCTAACCCTAACCCTAACCCTAACCCTAACCCTAACCCTAACCCTAACCCTAACCCTAACCCTAACCCTAACCCTAACCCTAACCCCTAACCCTAACCCTAACCCTAACCCTAACCCTAACCCTAACCCTAATCCTAACTCGCCTGTGCCACCTCCAGTGCGCCCCCCCCACGTTTCCGGTTTCCATCGAGCTCCTGTTGCGTCTGTGTGCTGTCCCCTAAACTGGTCTTATCCCAGCTCTAATCCTAACCTATCCCCCATCCTAACCTAACCCCCGACCCTAACCCTAATCCTAACCCTAACCCTAACCCTAACCTTAACCCTAACCCTAACCCTAACCCTAACCTGACCCCATTTCCCGACAAGACAAAAACGTCAACCTGCAAGTTAAATTTGAAAATAAACAAGTCAAAATCTGAACGTAAACACAAATTTGAACAATAATGGCAAATAAGCACTATTTGAGACCAAAAGGCAGTTAAAAGTAAATACTTACCTCAAATAAAACCACAATACTCACCCAAAACAAAAACAAAAAATGTGCATACCTATCAAATTGAATGTAAGCAATTGCAAATAAGCATTATTTGGGACAAAAAAAAGCAAAAAAAGCAGTTAAAAGTAAAATACTTACCTTAATTAAAACCATAATACTTACCCAAAACAAAAAAATACCCCATTTCCCGACAAGACAAAAACGTCAACCTGCAAGTTAAATTTGAAAATAAACAAGTCAAAATCTGAACGTAAACACAAATTTGAACAAAAAATAATGGCAAATAAGCACTATTTGAGACCAAAATGCAGTTGAAAGTAGATACTTACCTCAAATAAAACCACAATACTCACCCAAAACAAAAAAAATGTGCATACCTATCAAATTGAATGTGAACAATTGCAAATAAGCATTATTTGGGACAAAAAAAAGCAAAAAAAGCAGTTAAAAGTAAAATACTTACCTTAATTAAAACCATAATACTATCAAATTGAATGTAAACAATTGCAAATAAGCATTATTTGGGACAAAAAAAAGCAAAAAAAGCAGTTAAAAGTAAAATACTTACCTTAATTAAAACCATAATACTTACCCAAAACAAAAAAATATACTTACCTATTCCGGAGATCACAAATCCACGCCCAATCGGTGCCTGCAAGAAAACAAGTTACCATGTTAAAGAAACAAGCGCAAATCGCTGGCTCCGCCCACTTGGAGGAGTGTATATAAGCACCGTTCGGAGCAGGAGCTCTCAGTCTCGATGCGGCCGTGGAAGGGGAAGCAGCTCCCCATGTGATGAAACTAAACTAAATTTAGATGCAATTCCTGTGTGCCAGACCTGAAGAAGGCACAAAAGGTGCCGAAACGTTGTCGATGGCCACACAGATGAACAAAATTTAGCGCAAAATGACGCCGGTACAAAACCAATTGGAAACAAATAGTAATTTACCCACGCTCTACCCAAATAGGAGAGCGCATGGATGCCGCACAGAGCAAGATGCTCTCGCTCCACCCAGATAGGGGAGTCGATGAATTAGGTGCGAGGTACGAATATTTAGTTGAACGCAAGCGCAGCTGTCAATCTTACATGCCAAATCGAGACTCACTTATTAATTATATAACAAAGGCGACCGGATAGGTAAAGTGCGATCAAGAAACAAACTTACAATAAGCACAAACACGTGTTCAAGGTCACAAACGATCTTTATTAAGCCCTAATTGGTCCTGGCCAGCATGGCGGGTGCGGCCGCAACGGGCAGGATGCTCTGGAGCTGGTTGTGGGGTGCGGGCCAGGATGGTAGGACCGTGCCTTTGTTCCTCTCCTTCGGGGGAGGAACTCTTTACCTAATCCTAACTCGCCTGTGCCACCTCCAGTGCGCCCCCCCCACGTTTCCGGTTTCCATCGAGCTCCTGTTGCGTCTGTGTGCTGTCCCCTAAACTGGTCTTATCCCAGCTCTAATCCTAACCTATCCCCCATCCTAACCTAACCCCCGACCCTAACCCTAATCCTAACCCTAACCCTAACCCTAACCTTAACCCTAACCCTAACCCTAACCCTAACCTGACCCCATTTCCCGACAAGACAAAAACGTCAACCTGCAAGTTAAATTTGAAAATAAACAAGTCAAAATCTGAACGTAAACACAAATTTGAACAATAATGGCAAATAAGCACTATTTGAGACCAAAAGGCAGTTAAAAGTAAATACTTACCTCAAATAAAACCACAATACTCACCCAAAACAAAAACAAAAAATGTGCATACCTATCAAATTGAATGTAAGCAATTGCAAATAAGCATTATTTGGGACAAAAAAAAGCAAAAAAAGCAGTTAAAAGTAAAATACTTACCTTAATTAAAACCATAATACTTACCCAAAACAAAAAAATACCCCATTTCCCGACAAGACAAAAACGTCAACCTGCAAGTTAAATTTGAAAATAAACAAGTCAAAATCTGAACGTAAACACAAATTTGAACAAAAAATAATGGCAAATAAGCACTATTTGAGACCAAAATGCAGTTGAAAGTAGATACTTACCTCAAATAAAACCACAATACTCACCCAAAACAAAAAAAATGTGCATACCTATCAAATTGAATGTGAACAATTGCAAATAAGCATTATTTGGGACAAAAAAAAGCAAAAAAAGCAGTTAAAAGTAAAATACTTACCTTAATTAAAACCATAATACTATCAAATTGAATGTAAACAATTGCAAATAAGCATTATTTGGGACAAAAAAAAGCAAAAAAAGCAGTTAAAAGTAAAATACTTACCTTAATTAAAACCATAATACTTACCCAAAACAAAAAAATATACTTACCTATTCCGGAGATCACAAATCCACGCCCAATCGGTGCCTGCAAGAAAACAAGTTACCATGTTAAAGAAACAAGCGCAAATCGCTGGCTCCGCCCACTTGGAGGAGTGTATATAAGCACCGTTCGGAGCAGGAGCTCTCAGTCTCGATGCGGCCGTGGAAGGGGAAGCAGCTCCCCATGTGATGAAACTAAACTAAATTTAGATGCAATTCCTGTGTGCCAGACCTGAAGAAGGCACAAAAGGTGCCGAAACGTTGTCGATGGCCACACAGATGAACAAAATTTAGCGCAAAATGACGCCGGTACAAAACCAATTGGAAACAAATAGTAATTTACCCACGCTCTACCCAAATAGGAGAGCGCATGGATGCCGCACAGAGCAAGATGCTCTCGCTCCACCCAGATAGGGGAGTCGATGAATTAGGTGCGAGGTACGAATATTTAGTTGAACGCAAGCGCAGCTGTCAATCTTACATGCCAAATCGAGACTCACTTATTAATTATATAACAAAGGCGACCGGATAGGTAAAGTGCGATCAAGAAACAAACTTACAATAAGCACAAACACGTGTTCAAGGTCACAAACGATCTTTATTAAGCCCTAATTGGTCCTGGCCAGCATGGCGGGTGCGGCCGCAACGGGCAGGATGCTCTGGAGCTGGTTGTGGGGTGCGGGCCAGGATGGTAGGACCGTGCCTTTGTTCCTCTCCTTCGGGGGAGGAACTCTTTACCTAACCCTAACCCTAACCCTAACCCTAACCCTAACCCTAACCCTAACCCTAACCCTAACCCTAACCCTAACCCTAACCCCTAACCCTAACCCTAACCCTAACCCTAACCCTAACCCTAACCCTAACCCTAACCCTAACCCTAACCCTAACCCTAACCCTAACCCTAACCCTAACCCTAACCCTAACCCTAACCTGACCCCATTTCCCGACAAGACAAAAACGTCAACCTGCAAGTTAAATTTGAAAATAAACAAGTCAAAATCTGAACGTAAACACAAATTTGAACAATAATGGCAAATAAGCACTATTTGAGACCAAAAGGCAGTTAAAAGTAAATACTTACCTCAAATAAAACCACAATACTCACCCAAAACAAAAACAAAAAATGTGCATACCTATCAAATTGAATGTAAACAATTGCAAATAAGCATTATTTGGGACAAAAAAAAGCAAAAAAAGCAGTTAAAAGTAAAATACTTACCTTAATTAAAACCATAATACTTACCCAAAACAAAAAAATACCCCATTTACCGACAAGACAAAAACGTCAACCTGCAAGTTAAATTTGAAAATAAACAAGTCAAAATCTGAACGTAAACACAAATTTGAACAAAAAATAATGGCAAATAAGCACTATTTGAGACCAAAATGCAGTTAAAAGTAAATACTTACCTCAAATAAAACCACAATACTCACCCAAAACAAAAAAAATGTGCATACCTATCAAATTGAATGTAAACAATTGCAAATAAGCATTATTTGGGACAAAAAAAAGCAAAAAAAGCAGTTAAAAGTAAAATACTTACCTTAATTAAAACCATAATACTATCAAATTGAATGTAAACAATTGCAAATAAGCATTATTTGGGACAAAAAAAGCAAAAAAAGCAGTTAAAAGTAAAATACTTACCTTAATTAAAACCATAATACTTACCCAAAACAAAAAAATATACTTACCTATTCCGGAGATCACAAATCCACGCCCAATCGGTGCCTGCAAGAAAACAAGTTACCATGTTAAAGAAACAAGCGCAAATCGCTGGCTCCGCCCACTTGGAGGAGTGTATATAAGCACCATTCGGAGCAGGAGCTCTCAGTCTCGATGCGGCCGTGGAAGGGGAAGCAGCTCCCCATGTGATGAAACTAAACTAAATTTAGATGCAATTCCTGTGTGCCAGACCTGAAGAAGGCACAAAAGGTGCCGAAACGTTGTCGATGGCCACACAGATGAACAAAATTTAGCGCAAAATGACGCCGGTACAAAACCAATTGGAAACAAATAGTAATTTACCCACGCTCTACCCAAATAGGAGAGCGCATGGATGCCGCACAGAGCAAGATGCTCTCGCTCCACCCAGATAGGGGAGTCGATGAATTAGGTGCGAGGTACGAATATTTAGTTGAACGCAAGCGCAGCTGTCAATCTTACATGCCAAATCGAGACTCACTTATTAATTATATAACAAAGGCGACCGGATAGGTAAAGTGCAATCAAGAAACAAACTTACAATAAGCACAAACACGTGTTCAAGGTCACAAACGATCTTTATTAAGC
This sequence comes from Syngnathus floridae, assembly GCF_059516105.1. Taxonomy (NCBI): domain Eukaryota; kingdom Metazoa; phylum Chordata; class Actinopteri; order Syngnathiformes; family Syngnathidae; genus Syngnathus; species Syngnathus floridae. The sequence goes on along the minus strand of NW_028284088.1, from coordinate 273,267 downwards.
CCTAATTGGTCCTGGCCAGCATGGCGGGTGCGGCCGCAACGGGCAGGATGCTCTGGAGCTGGTTGTGGGGTGCGGGCCAGGATGGTAGGACCGTGCCTTTGTTCCTCTCCTTCGGGGGAGGAACTCTTTACCTAATCCTAACTCGCCTGTGCCACCTCCAGTGCGCCCCCCCCACGTTTCCGGTTTCCATCGAGCTCCTGTTACGTCTGTGTGCTGTCCCCTAAACTGGTCTTATCCCAGCCCTAATCCTAACCTATCCCCCATCCTAACCTAACCCCCGACCCTAACCCTAATCCTAACCCTAACCCTAACCCTAACCTTAACCCTAACCCTAACCCTAACCCTAACCTGACCCCATTTCCCGACAAGACAAAAACGTCAACCTGCAAGTTAAATTTGAAAATAAACAAGTCAAAATCTGAACGTAAACACAAATTTGAACAATAATGGCAAATAAGCACTATTTGAGACCAAAAGGCAGTTAAAAGTAAATACTTACCTCAAATAAAACCACAATACTCACCCAAAACAAAAACAAAAAATGTGCATACCTATCAAATTGAATGTAAACAATTGCAAATAAGCATTATTTGGGACAAAAAAAAGCAAAAAAAGCAGTTAAAAGTAAAATACTTACCTTAATTAAAACCATAATACTTACCCAAAACAAAAAAATACCCCATTTACCGACAAGACAAAAACGTCAACCTGCAAGTTAAATTTGAAAATAAACAAGTCAAAATCTGAACGTAAACACAAATTTGAACAAAAAATAATGGCAAATAAGCACTATTTGAGACCAAAATGCAGTTAAAAGTAAATACTTACCTCAAATAAAACCACAATACTCACCCAAAACAAAAAAAATGTGCATACCTATCAAATTGAATGTAAACAATTGCAAATAAGCATTATTTGGGACAAAAAAAAGCAAAAAAAGCAGTTAAAAGTAAAATACTTACCTTAATTAAAACCATAATACTATCAAATTGAATGTAAACAATTGCAAATAAGCATTATTTGGGACAAAAAAAGCAAAAAAAGCAGTTAAAAGTAAAATACTTACCTTAATTAAAACCATAATACTTACCCAAAACAAAAAAATATACTTACCTATTCCGGAGATCACAAATCCACGCCCAATCGGTGCCTGCAAGAAAACAAGTTACCATGTTAAAGAAACAAGCGCAAATCGCTGGCTCCGCCCACTTGGAGGAGTGTATATAAGCACCATTCGGAGCAGGAGCTCTCAGTCTCGATGCGGCCGTGGAAGGGGAAGCAGCTCCCCATGTGATGAAACTAAACTAAATTTAGATGCAATTCCTGTGTGCCAGACCTGAAGAAGGCACAAAAGGTGCCGAAACGTTGTCGATGGCCACACAGATGAACAAAATTTAGCGCAAAATGACGCCGGTACAAAACCAATTGGAAACAAATAGTAATTTACCCACGCTCTACCCAAATAGGAGAGCGCATGGATGCCGCACAGAGCAAGATGCTCTCGCTCCACCCAGATAGGGGAGTCGATGAATTAGGTGCGAGGTACGAATATTTAGTTGAACGCAAGCGCAGCTGTCAATCTTACATGCCAAATCGAGACTCACTTATTAATTATATAACAAAGGCGACCGGATAGGTAAAGTGCAATCAAGAAACAAACTTACAATAAGCACAAACACGTGTTCAAGGTCACAAACGATCTTTATTAAGCCCTAATTGGTCCTGGCCAGCATGGCGGGTGCGGCCGCAACGGGCAGGATGCTCTGGAGCTGGTTGTGGGGTGCGGGCCAGGATGGTAGGACCGTGCCTTTGTTCCTCTCCTTCGGGGGAGGAACTCTTTACCTAATCCTAACTCGCCTGTGCCACCTCCAGTGCGCCCCCCCCACGTTTCCGGTTTCCATCGAGCTCCTGTTACGTCTGTGTGCTGTCCCCTAAACTGGTCTTATCCCAGCCCTAATCCTAACCTATCCCCCATCCTAACCTAACCCCCGACCCTAACCCTAATCCTAACCCTAACCCTAACCCTAACCTTAACCCTAACCCTAACCCTAACCCTAACCTGACCCCATTTCCCGACAAGACAAAAACGTCAACCTGCAAGTTAAATTTGAAAATAAACAAGTCAAAATCTGAACGTAAACACAAATTTGAACAATAATGGCAAATAAGCACTATTTGAGACCAAAAGGCAGTTAAAAGTAAATACTTACCTCAAATAAAACCACAATACTCACCCAAAACAAAAACAAAAAATGTGCATACCTATCAAATTGAATGTAAACAATTGCAAATAAGCATTATTTGGGACAAAAAAAAGCAAAAAAAGCAGTTAAAAGTAAAATACTTACCTTAATTAAAACCATAATACTTACCCAAAACAAAAAAATACCCCATTTACCGACAAGACAAAAACGTCAACCTGCAAGTTAAATTTGAAAATAAACAAGTCAAAATCTGAACGTAAACACAAATTTGAACAAAAAATAATGGCAAATAAGCACTATTTGAGACCAAAATGCAGTTAAAAGTAAATACTTACCTCAAATAAAACCACAATACTCACCCAAAACAAAAAAAATGTGCATACCTATCAAATTGAATGTAAACAATTGCAAATAAGCATTATTTGGGACAAAAAAAAGCAAAAAAAGCAGTTAAAAGTAAAATACTTACCTTAATTAAAACCATAATACTATCAAATTGAATGTAAACAATTGCAAATAAGCATTATTTGGGACAAAAAAAGCAAAAAAAGCAGTTAAAAGTAAAATACTTACCTTAATTAAAACCATAATACTTACCCAAAACAAAAAAATATACTTACCTATTCCGGAGATCACAAATCCACGCCCAATCGGTGCCTGCAAGAAAACAAGTTACCATGTTAAAGAAACAAGCGCAAATCGCTGGCTCCGCCCACTTGGAGGAGTGTATATAAGCACCATTCGGAGCAGGAGCTCTCAGTCTCGATGCGGCCGTGGAAGGGGAAGCAGCTCCCCATGTGATGAAACTAAACTAAATTTAGATGCAATTCCTGTGTGCCAGACCTGAAGAAGGCACAAAAGGTGCCGAAACGTTGTCGATGGCCACACAGATGAACAAAATTTAGCGCAAAATGACGCCGGTACAAAACCAATTGGAAACAAATAGTAATTTACCCACGCTCTACCCAAATAGGAGAGCGCATGGATGCCGCACAGAGCAAGATGCTCTCGCTCCACCCAGATAGGGGAGTCGATGAATTAGGTGCGAGGTACGAATATTTAGTTGAACGCAAGCGCAGCTGTCAATCTTACATGCCAAATCGAGACTCACTTATTAATTATATAACAAAGGCGACCGGATAGGTAAAGTGCAATCAAGAAACAAACTTACAATAAGCACAAACACGTGTTCAAGGTCACAAACGATCTTTATTAAGCCCTAATTGGTCCTGGCCAGCATGGCGGGTGCGGCCGCAACGGGCAGGATGCTCTGGAGCTGGTTGTGGGGTGCGGGCCAGGATGGTAGGACCGTGCCTTTGTTCCTCTCCTTCGGGGGAGGAACTCTTTACCTAATCCTAACCCTAACCCTAACCCTAACCCTAACCCTAACCCTAACCCTAACCCTAACCCTAACCCTAACCCTAACCCTAACCCTAACCCTAACCCTAACCCTAACCCTAACCCCTAACCCTAACCCCTAACCCTAACCCTAACCCTAACCCTAACCCTAACCCTAACCCTAACCCTAACCCTAACCCTAACCCTAACCCTAACCCTAACCCTAACCCTAACCCTAACCCTAACCCTAACCCTAACCCTAACCCTTGTGGGTACTTCCGGGTTGCTAATGCTCACGACGTTGGCGCCGGTACGCCAAAAAAGAAAAGAGAAAAAGAAGGAGGAAGAGCGATTTCGTCCTAAATATGCGATCTTATTAATGTTAGCAATTGAATTTACGGATAAATGGGACCGGTTAATACATTTGAATAATACCAATGACCTTAATGGAAGTTTATTCGCTTTTTAACACTTTGTGGTATGAGTTTTCCGACTTGCTAATGCTATATAGCCGCGATTTGCGTTAATCGATTTATTTCCAAATAGGTTGTTGCGAATTAAATTTGAGGTTGCAGGGGAACAGTTAACACAATTACACGGCACAAATGTGTTTTGTCTACCTTTATTTAGTGCTTATTACGTTGTTAGATAGGTTTAGGGACGGGATTGGTTGACGAGCCGCCGGGACACTTCGCAAAGGCTCATGGGAATTTGACAGGGACACCGTGAACCAAGAAAGTGGCGCTGGGAATGACAATCTCCTAAGGTAAGACTTTTCCGGTTGATAAATGTCAGATAAACGGATGATACAAACACAGTCCCTTTGATAAAATAATATTAATTACGTGGATAAAATGGTTTAAAGGGTTTTACATCACAGCAGGACTACAGGCAGACCTCCAATTATGCTGATAAACTTGGCCAGAAACTTAAATGAAATAATATAACATCGAGTTAAATACAAACATACGTAATGATGGTTTAAATTCAATGAATCAATAAATTAAAAGAGGCAAAGACTGACCTATTGATCTTTTCTGTCTGCGTTAAAGCTGGACAGTTGACTTGACAAATAACTGTAATTTTAATTGACCTGGTAGACACACACCGGGGCTCGATCAACCCCGGCGGGGCCTCCCTTGGGCGAGGGTGTCTGGTGATAATGGCCGAAACACTCTGTGACCCCAAGGTCCACTACTGATGACGTGTCTACAAAATTATGACGTTCAAATTACCCACAACAAGGACGACTTAATGGGACTCTTTGTAAACAAAACGGTTGGTTTTAAAACAATATATAATAAAAAAAATATATTAGTTCAAACACAACTAAGAGTTAATAGACACAATTTAAGACAAGGGTAGTCTCATAGGTCAGTACTTTTCTGTCGCTTTTCACTGTATTTCCATCTTGCTGGCCGAAGACCTGGGTGGCGCCTCAGCTACTCGGGGGAGGTTCTGGCAGGAGTGCAGTCTCACTTCGCCGTCCTTCGTACCCAATCCAGATTTTATGTGACCTTCGCTTTTCACTGTATTTCCATCTTGCTGGCCGAAGACCTGGGTGGCGCCTCAGCTACTCGGGGGAGGTTCTGGCAGGAGTGCAGTCTCACTTCGCCGTCCTTCGTACCCAATCCAGATTTTATGTGACCTGGTACGGCGAGGTTTACTGGTGAGACATGCGTAGGCCCGTGCCTTCCGTTGCCTTCTATCTAACCGACAGGGTCGGCGGACCCTTTGGGGAAGGTTTAGCGAGTAAAACTCAAAATACCTAACCCTAACCCTAACCCTAACCCTGTTAGACATTATTTGTCTGATAATCTACCAAATCTTTGAATTGAAGAATTTGTGATTTAATTAATAGCTTGTTCAGGGTAATCAGACTTGTATATAATTCTAATGGCCTTCTTTTGAAAACTATTCTGAATTACAACTTTGGATCTTATATTACTTTGCAACAATCTACTCCGTGACAGATTAGGCAGTATAATCACATATGTTAACTTCAGTGCCCACACTGTATTTATTTATGGTTATTTGTTAAATCAAGTACTGTTAGACATGAAATAGGAAGTGTTTAACATAAATGTTATGGCTACTCACCATTGTAGCTCGCTCCTGGTCAATGATACGAGCCTCTTCTTGCAGTGGAAAACTTGCAGCCAACAAACACCGTGGAACCTAAAGGAATGAAATTAAACATTAACATTTCGCCTCGACCAATTTTCACACGTACAACGCAACGCGGCTACACTTCTGCTATTACAAACGTAAATCTCCTTAAACACAATGAGTGTTACTTACCGTGTACGCTCTAGACGGTCCAGTTGCAAGCAGAAAATAAAGATATTTCTGTTGATAATCGTCGCTGCTCAGTGGCTCACGGCCATCGCGCCAACAGATTTGAATTTTGGCGGAGGTTCGGGCAATTACGTCATATCCGCGGCATTTGACTGCGACGTAATACCCGCTTATCTGAAACGGCAGTTAAAAGTAGAGTTACATCAAGTTTTCTTGGAACCTAAACGAATGAAAGAAAACTATCATTTGGCCACAACCAACATTCACAGATGCAACACAACGTGCGGGGTTGAGGTTAAAGATTGAGTGAAGGGCCCTCGTTTTAAACTACTGTTTTGAAAAGGAGTGGGAACAAGTAAGACGTATTTAATTTATTTAATGGGAAGTAGTAAGACTTATTAAATTTATTTAATCTACTTTTCTTCCCAGGCAAAATTTGATGTGCTGCAATTCCAAATTTCCAAAGTGAATGAAGGAATGAAGTCCTTTAAATTATGATTTTGTATAAATACTAGGCATTAACACAAAATCGACGGCACAAAATGGGCAGACTTTACTTGTTTGAAAAGGACTGGTTACAAGACAGACTTTTTTAATTTATTTAATGGGAAGAAGACTTATTTAGTTTAATTGATCTATTTTTGTTCCCTGCCAAAATTCGATTTGCTGCAATTCCAAATTTCCAAAGTGAATGAAGGAAAGAAGTCGTTTAAATTATGATTTTGTTTAAATACTAGGCATAGACACAAAATCTACGGCACAAAATGGGCAGACTTTACTTGTTTGAAGAGGACTGGTTACAAGACAGACTTTTCTGATTTATTTAATGGGAAGAGGACTTATTTAGTTTATTTAATCTATTTTTGTTCCCTGGCAAAATTGGATTTGCTGAAATTGTATTTTGCCAAATCTCGATTTGAGACCTGATAGGAAGTATTAAACGCTTAGTTAAATCAATACAAGTTGGTAATAAGAGCGAGTAATGTTGGTTGAACCGATGAATGAAGGTTGAAAGCAATTTAAATTATGACTTTGTATAAATACTAGATATTAACAGAACATCTACTGCGCAAAATGGGCAGAGTTTACTTGTTTGAGAAGGAGTGGCTTATTCAAAACTAAGATTTATGTAATCTGTTTGTTCCCAGGCAAAATTGGATGTGATGCAATTCCAAATTTCACCACATGATGGTGCCCAATTTTGACTTCATAGGACATATTAAACACTTAGCTTGTTATTATGTTCAAGGTAATCAGATTTGTTTATCATTCTAATGGCCTCTTCAAAACTATTCTGGATTACTACTTTGGATCTATTCTACATTACTTGGCAACAACATACTCTGTAACAGATTAGGCAGTATAATCACATATGTTAACTTGAGAGTGCCCACACTCAATCTACTTATCGTGATGTGTTAAATCAATTACTGTTAGACATTATTTGTCTGATAATCTACCAAATCTTTGAATTGAAGAATTTGTGATTTAATTAATAGCTTGTTCAGGGTAATCAGACTTGTATATAATTCTAATGGCCTTCTTTTGAAAACTATTCTGAATTACAACTTTGGATCTTATATTACTTTGCAACAATCTACTCGGTGACAGATTAGGCAGTATAATCACATATGTTAACTTCAGTGCCCACACTGTATTTATTTATGGTTATTTGTTAAATCAAGTACTGTTAGACATGAAATAGGAAGTGTTTAACATAAATGTTATGGCTACTCACCATTGTAGCTCGCTCCTGGTCAATGATATGAGCCTCTTCTTGCAGTGGAAAACTTGCAGCCAACAAACACCGTGGAACCTAAAGGAATGAAATTAAACATTAACATTTCGCCCGGACCAACATTCACACGTACAACGCAACGCGGCTACACTTCTGCTATTACAAACGTAAATCTCCTTAAACACAACGAGTGTTACTTACCGTGTACGCTCTAGGCAAAATTGGATGTGATGCAATTCCAAATCTATCTGAAACGGCAGTTAAAAGTAGAGTTACATCAAGTTTTCTTTTTTAATCAACACAATCATTTACAACCGTTGACCAGAAAGAATCGTCGAAATTCAACGTCCCCCACAAACGCCACGCTCACTCGCTTTTCAGGGCAACAAAAGTACTTCTTTTTAAAAACGATGAGTTGTACTTACCGTGTACGCTCTGGACGGTCCAGTTGCAAGCAGAAAATAAAACTATTTCTCTTGTTAGTCGTATGTTACCATCCGCTGTGTCTTTGTCAACATCGCCGCCATTTTCCTACTTCCTGCTGCGAGCCACGCCCACGGATTTAAATTTGGGCGGAAGCTCTTTCCATTGGCGTCGTTTTCGCGTATAGCAAATCCGATTGGTTGGGAAGGGGGCACGGTTATGCAGCCGAGGGGGTCCTGTGATCGGTGGGATGTAAAGTAGGCGTCGACGTCACGTCCGCGTCACGTGACCACGACGTGGCAGACTCATATAGCAACCGCTGTTTTGTTTAGTAGACTTACAGTTGTTATGCATTGACATAATGGCGCACACACCAAATAGATTTAAATAAATTAAATAATTCTTCTGCCCACTCTCTTTTAAACAAGTTAACTCTCCCCGCGGATTTGAATTCCGGCGAAAGTTACGCCCATCGACGTCACGTATGTCACGTGACCACGACGTGGCAGATGTCATATAGCAACCGCTGTTTTGTTTAGTAGATTTACAGTTGTTATGCATTGGCATAATGGTGTGCACTCAAAATAGATTTAAATAAATTAAATATTTCTTCTGCCTACTCCCTTTTAAACAAGTTAACTCTGCCCACGTCCATTGACGTCTTGTCTGCGTCACGTGACCACGACGTAGCGACGTCATATAGTAACCGCTGTTTTGACCAGTAGACTTAGTTATTATGCGTTGACATAATGGCGCACTGGTTAGCATGGCCACCTCTTAAGCATGATGATGCGGGTTCGACGCCTGATCAATGTTAGCATGGAGTGAGCTGAAGTGCATGGCGCTGAAGATTTGAATCTTTGAAATGCGCTGAGGTCTGACATATCAGGCAGAATGGTTTGCCATCACGTTCAACAAAAAATAGAAACTTTCCCACTCTGATTAAAACGTCCTGTGTTCATCTACGTATTTTCGTTTTGCTGTGCATCTTTTCCCTGCCATTTCGAGAGCCCAATTGACACTCATAGTTTAAAGAAATGTGTTTGCCCATCCTACTTTGTGGAATTTCACCACATGCGCTTTTGACCAAAATACCAAATTGAACTCAAGTGAAGCCAACACGCACAACCCCCCCCCCCCCCCCCCCCCCCCCCAACACACACACACAAATGTTGATATGAACATAAAAGAGCCGCATGCGGTTCGGGAGTTGCGGCTTGGCCAAACCTGTACTATACAACTTTATTTGTATAAAATTTTCACAACAGCTGTCACACAAACAAAGCGGGAAAAACCGAAGACGTGCGTGTTCCGCCCACGCTGGATTTATTTGCACCTTTGAAAAGACACCGTATTGCCGCAGATGTGGCAAAGAGTACTTTTGGGCATCTGAGACGGAAGGATGTCCAAAGCATCACGTCACCTGCTCTGGTAGGCATGGTGGTGGGACGTTGAGGTCAACCGCTTTGGGGTTGGCTGACTCTTTGATCGCAGGATGCCACACACTTGAAGACAGAAGCAGAAAAGCAGAGCTAAATGCAAAATGTACTCACCGGTGACTCCAATTTTTTTCCCCCCTGAAGAAACAGCTGGACGGGTGGCCCCGGCTGGCCAGTGGGACTCTTGTTATTCTGACCCTTTTTAGTGCGCGTTTGGGGCAACAACCGTTTTTTGTGGCGCTCTCTTCTGGTTCAAAAGTGCCCTGCATGTGAATTTGCTTTTCCTGCCTTCTGATTGGATGAGCGCCGGTGTGACGCGGTGCCTCTGTCACCGTGGCGGGGGGTATACGTTGGCATCGGAGCGTCTGCCAACGTCTGAGACCGGCTGGCAGTGTATCGGAGGTGTCGAGTGCGGTGCCGCTGGAGCTCACTCACCAGCTGGTGTTAGGGCCACAGAATGAAGGCCAAGGAGAAGAATAGAAAGAGAAACAGAAACTTCTCCTCCAATTGTTTGATTTGTCTCTTCTGAGCTTCGATGAATTCTTTCAGCTCTTTGTTCCTCTAGGACGGACAAATGGAAAGTGGCATTCAAAAGCCAGTAAGCGTGCAAGTAAGTGCCGGGCTGGCTTTGGGCCCTTACCTGTTGCGCGCTGTGCAGCAGATCCATTCTCTCTTGGAGGATGCAAGCGTCGCGCTCCCTCAACTCGCACATCAGGGCTCGCTTCCATTGGTCCACGGCGCTCCTAAGCTCTTCTCTCTGATCCGCCGTCAGCACGTCATTCACGCCAGCGTGGCTGGCTTTTTCGCCGTCCGTGGCGGGGCAGTCCCGCTGCGGTAGCGCCTCGTACAACATGGCCTCCAGCTCCAGGATCCTCTGGGCCGCAATCCTCGTCCATCAGTGGTCCGGCGGGAGATTTGAGGGCGGCTTACCTTATGAGCCTGGTCCATGGAACACTTCCTGAAGTCCAACTCTTCATCCAGGTAGCCCTTCTGCTTGCAGAACATATCCTAGCACAGCTCAAGGTCAGAATTGTTGGGGCACATTGCCGGAGTTCCCCTTGGCTGATGTCGCGTGTCTGTCTACCTTCTCACTTTCAATGTCCAACATCTTCTGTTGAAGTGCTGACTTGGTCACTTTGATGTATTCTAACCACTGAGGAAAGGCTGCTGTCACATAAGCAGAATGCGAGAGCGTGCGTGGACGTGCGCGTTACCTTCTCGGCTAGGGTGAGAAGGGTCCTGGCGTGAATCACGACCACCTGCTCCTCGTTGGTGAGATTCTGCAAGAGCCCAAAGGCACAGCGTCAACAAGCTTCTTTCAGCGCAAAGCCTTCCAAAAGTCACATTTGAGCCGCCGAGTCTCGTGGACTGCGAACATAAGGAGTTCGACATACACTTACGGCGTTATAGCCCAGGATGTCCAGCTTCTTCATCAGATCACTGATGACGATGTCCGGGGGAAAGGCGCAAGGAGCAATGTAAGGTGTTCTGGGACCTCGGGTTAAGGTTAGGGTTGCGAGGGACGCCTTACGTACGCTCACGCCCTCGGCCTCGCAGTAGATCTGCAAAGGGCTGAGGCCGTCTGGGAAACGGACTTGCAGAAACTTCAAGACGGGGGAGCGCCACTCCCTCTCCTGAAAGGCAGAGGCATGCATCCGTCCGTCCGTCCGTCCGTCCGTCCGTCACATCTCTGGCCTCAACACGCTTGTGCGAGTCTTCCCACCTCCAGCTCCAGGATGCGGAACTCAAGCAGTTCGTTTTGGTCTCGGATATCCTGGATGTGCTCTTTCAGACGCGCTTCTTCCGCCTCCATCCGCCTGACCTGAAAAGACAGTCAGACCTCATCTGCGGGGCTTCCCGACAGGTGTGACGCCAAGCGACTCCGCCCAGCGCCTTTCTTTCCGTCACCTTTTCGGCCAACTGCTGATTGCTCTGACGCAGCAGCTGCTTCTCCTCCACCCACTTGACATTCTAGAAGAGACAAACGCGTGGACAGCTTTGGAATGTTGTGTCATTTTCATCCACAAATTCTTTGGTTGACTGGAAAATGACATTTGCTTTTCTCCGCATTTTCCCAGCCACGTTCGGGGGGGGGGGGGGGGGGGGGGGGTTGGTCCAGTAATGCCAGACGGATGAGTGACTGAAGAATGTAGCTATTTTGTCTGAGAAAAAGGTGTGCTCATTGATGAGCTTACCTGTCCTTGTTGCTTCAGCGCTGACTCCAGATCTGCTACTCTGCTTTGATAGTGACCCATTTCTACCATCAGCTTTTCTCTGGTCTGAAAGGAGGAGGAGGGAGGCTCCTCCTCCTCCTTTCAGACCAGAGAACACCCGAGGCTGGGTGAGAACGGGGAGGCTGCGACCCGGCCGGGGGTTGCGGGAAGGGGCGCCACCTTGATCTCCTTCTCGGCGTCGTAGTCCCCTTTCGCTGGTCTGGGCTAGCAGAGCGTAGGCTCGTTGCAGCGCTTGATATTCTTGCGTCAGCTGGCGGTAGCGAAGCTCCGCCTCTTCATGCACACACCAATAGTACCAGAATCAGTCAGACCGGCGACAAAGCACCCGCGACGCAAAGACGAGTCCGATTCCAGGCTGAAGAGGAATGTTTGGTGCCAATACGCTGGCAGAAATGGCGGGCTACCTCTTCGGGTTCCGTGTCGGGGGTTCTGTCGGTGTGAAAAGACAAGGACGATCCGTCCGAGTCCACCAACACGTCTTCGTCGTAGCCGTAAAATGTTTCGATGACCTGCGGGCGCGGAAGCAAACATCTCTCTGAACAAACTGAAGCGACACCTCACGATGAATCGACGAGAGGAACGATAGCGAGAAAAAGGCCATTTCATCTTGCGCAACACCAAGCAGCCGCAAACAAACAGACTCACCTTACAGGACCTCACGCTTTGTTCCTCCTCAGAGATTCTCGACGTCGGTATCGTAGCAGCAAATCTCTCTCCTGTCGACACAAATAATCCGCCTTTGAGATTCTTTGGATGCAAAGGGAACGAACGGCTCCGGCGCAGAAACAAACGCGACTCACAATGACATTTCTGACATGAGCTCCTGTCTCCAGAGCCTGAAAAACACGTCACCGGCGATGATTGGAGGGACGCTCGTCTTTTCCAAAAGTGACAACTACAGGGTGTGTCAGGGTTTTCCAGATTATCTTTATCGTATCATTGTGTTGCTTTGACTTTGACTGCGACCTGTAATAAATAATATTATTTATCCCTTATTTATCCCTATCGCTTATCCCTTCCTACACAAAGTCGTAAAACACCCCTTGCTATGTTTTGACTAGAGGTCAAGGGCTTCCTCTATTCAATCCACTCTTACACCCACCCTGTTTCTCTTAATTAAAATGCTCGTGCAGGAGCCGAGAGTCAGACTTCATTCGTACAACGGATGGACTCTCCACCTGCAGGTGTCCAAAAGAACTTACTTGTCTCCCGTGTGGTTCTTGCAAAATAAGTTGGAGCGAGCGCAACTCTAACAGGGTGCATTTTGCCACTAGCTGCCTACGGACAATGACGTCGCGCTCGCGGCTCATGGTTGACGGGCTGAGCAGCCGGGCAAGTCCGTCGTTTTCAGCGCACAGCGAGTGGCAAAGGCGCTGACAAAACGGGAGCTTTGAGCTGCTGAAAACGGCAAAACAAGTCTAAAGCGTGTTCAAACGCGTGCGCACAATGCTCCTGCTTGAAAGGTCGGAATTTAAGGGGCCAATTTTTTGGATGGCGGCCGCCGGCCAAGCTTTGGACGGAAAAGGTTTCCTGGCGACAGCGAGCGAGCGCGGCGCTGCCGTACGTGCACCGAGTCGCCTGCCTGAAGACCTTGGACAAGTCGTCGATGATGTGCCGCTGCTCCACAACTTGAAGGAACTCCATTTCACCGTCCTGCTGGCCGCAACCGCGGTCCAGGTCATTGAGCGAACTAGGCCTTCTCTGTGGAACACAAATGCAGTGGACTCTGTTGGCACGCCGCCGTTGTCCGCGTCGACTTACCAAGCTTGCCATCTCCTCGTTCTCCTGGGTGACAAAGCGCACTTTGTTTTCAAGGCGACACAGCACCAGCGAGAGTTCTTCATTCTTCCTGCTCAGGCGTTTGTTTTTGTACAGGAGTGGCAGAAACTGGCTTTCTGTTTCTCTCAGTCGCTTTAGCTGCAAGCATGAAGTGCGGGATGTGAAAGACGCACAACACGCGGGCCAGAACGTATCCATTCCTTTTGCATCGGTTTGAACGGAATCGTGGCTTTGGCTCCCAATAAAAGACATCTACCAGGCAACCGACTCGCCGCGCCGCTCAACTAATAAGCAAGCGCAATGGGTGCCTCGCTGGATGGCGCGCATCAAACGTAGCGCAAACCTTCAAGCGTGCCGTCAATAAATTACCAGTTCATTGCGCTCTTCAGAAAGCAGGGCGTTTCGATCCTCCAGTTTCCTGATGACTGCGCTGAGCTCAGCGATTTTCAGATGAAACCGTCGCGTGTCCCGATCCTCCTGAGACTGAAAACGCCCCGCAACACACACACACAAGCACTCGTTCAAAGTTCAAAACTGTTTTTGTGCTACCTTCCTCCAGCAACGAACTAAGTCATGCGTACTGCAAGTGTGTGATGAGGTGGCTTACGCAATGAAGAGGATTGCTAGTAGCGGCGTTGACCCCACTTCCAGGGTAGTTTAGGCCCGCCCTTTGGGAATCCCTCAGGGCAGCGATCTGCTGCTCGGCAGCCTGAGTCTGCAGCTGAAGGCGGTGGACGTGGCCGGCCCCAGGGCTTCATCCAAAACACTAACCGCTCTGTCTTTCAGCTTGATCTCATCCGTCTGGATGTACAAACGGGGAGCGCTCAGGCAGGCGGGCAAACTCATTTGCCAGAATTGTGACAAAAACAAAGAGAGCAACCGGCCAATTTTTTTCTGGAATCGACTAGAACACCTTTGCTGTGACAAAAGCGAAGCGAGCAACCGGACATTTTCTTCTTGTGAAATAGAATAGAATAGAATGCCTTAGGTGTCATTGCACTGCAGGTATACAACGAAATTGGGAACATAGCCACGCACCGCGCATCTGATCAGTCCTACCAGTCGGCGGATCTCCCTCTCGCAGTCTCTCTTGGTTCGGCTCAGCTCCTCCCGATGCTGGTGATGAGCCGATCGGAGCTCGGCCGCTCGGGACTGCCAGGCCTGCTGGGCCGCTGCCAGGGCTTCTTCCGCGCTCCTGGTGGAGGCGACACCGCTCGGTCTCCCGACACCGCCGCGTCTCCTCCACCTCCGCCAGCAAAGCGCCCCCCCTCCTCACCTGAGCAGACATTGCGCCACACCGGGCCGTTGAGACCGCAACGGAGCGCCGCGACGCTTACTGGGGACAAGCTACACAATACGGTAGCGGCCGCATCGAAGCCCGACGTGGCGTGCGGATAGTCAGACACGGATAGAGCGGATCACCTTGTCCATGGAGCCGTCCCTCAGGCTGAGGACCAAGGCATTCAGTCGCTGGATCTCTCCATCTTTGATTTTGATCACTCTCATCAGCTCCATTTCATGCTGCCGCAGTAATGTCTCCCTGGTAATGGCTAACTCTTTCTGCTTCTCCTCATGGAGTTTGCTTTTGAGTTCCGTCATGGCGGCGGTGGCACGGTGGTGCTCCGCCCGCAGGTCCTGACTTCTCTCTCTCTCCAGACAGCTGACCTGACATGACTTAGACTTAGACAAACTTTATTGTCATCTTGTCTGCACATGGTGCATACAAAACGAAATTCCGTTGCATACGTCTTACAACAAAGTAGTGATATTGCAGTTGAATAGAAGTAACATATCCTATGAAAATATATATATATACATATATATATATATTAAAAATAAGTATAAAGTGCAGCAGTGATAATTATGCAATAGTGCAAGTAGGCAAAACAGTATTCAAGAGTGTGCAGAGGAATGTTAAACCATGTATTAAACTTCTATTTAAAGGGTTTATACAAGTTCAGTAAAGTTGGTAGTGCGAGATAGTGCAAGATAGAGGTCCGTAGTGTCATAAAGTACAGTTCTGTGAATGTGTGATGCAGAGTTCAGTTTAGAGCTCAACAGTTCTAGTGTTCAACAGTCTGATGACAGCAGGGAAAAAGCTGTTGCAGAACCTGGTGGACCTGCAGCGGATGCTGCAAACCTCTTCCCAGAGGGCAGCAGGGAGAACAGTCCATGGTGGGGGTGTGATGGGTCATTGATGATGTTACGGGCACGGGACATGCAGCGCTGAGATGAAATGTCCTGAATGGAGGGAAGAGGAGCCCCTATGATCCTCTCTGCTGTCCTCACCACTCTCCTCACGTTCTTCCAATCGGAGGCGGTGCAGCCTCCACACCACACAGAGAGACAGCTTGTCAGAATGCTCTCTATGGTGCTCCTGTAGAACGTCCTCATGATGGGTGGGGGCAGGTGGGCTCTCCTCATCCTCCGCAGGAAGTACAAGCGCTTCTGTGCCCTCTTGACCAGTGCCGTAGTGTTCATAGTCCAGGTGAGGTCTTCTGTGATGTGGACCCCCAGGAATTTGGTGGTGCTGACCACCTCCACAGCTGAGCTGTTGATGATCAGTGGAGCGTGGTGAGGCTGTTTTTTCCTGAAGTCGACGATGATCTCCTTCATCTTCTCCTCATTCAGGATCAGGCTGTTTTCTCTGCACCAGCCCACCAGCTGCTCCACCTCCTCTCTGTAGTCCAGGTCGTTGTTGTCTCTGATGAGCCCCACCACCGTTGTGTCGTCTGCTGACTTCACGATGTGATTGGTGGTGAACCTGAGGACGCAGTCGTGTGTCATCAGGGTGCACAGCAGGGGGCTCAGGACGCAGCCCTGAAGGGAGCCTGTGCTGAGGGTGATGACATCAGAGGTGTTCTGTCCGACCCGGACTGACTGAGGTCTGTTGGTGAGGAAGTCTAGCAGCCAGTTGCGAAGGGGGGTGTTGAAGCCCAGGTGTTCCAATTTTCCTACCAGATGCTGTGGGATGATGGTGTTAAACGCTGAGCTGAAGTCCAGGAACAGCCTCCGCACATGGGTGTTCTTCTCCTCCAGGTGAGCCAGGCTCAGGTGAAGAACGGAGGAGATGGCGTCCTGAGTGGAGCGGTTTTGCCGGTCGGCAAACTGGAACGGGTCAAATAATAGGGGGAGTCTGGAAACGATGTGACCTTTAAGCAGCCTTTCGAAGCACTTCATCATAACCGGAGTCAGTGCAACAGGCCGGTAATCATTAAATGAGGTGATTTGAGGTTTCTTCGGCACCGGAATGATGGAGGCAGTCTTAAAGCACGCCGGCACTGTGGCTTGGCCCAGCGAGGTGTTAAAAATGTCTGTGATGACCCCAGCCAGATGACTTGCACATTCCCTGAACACACGCCCAGGAATGTTGTCGGGGCCAGGGGCCTTACAGGGGTTGACTCTCCTCAGGGTCTTCAACACATCGGCGGAGTCAAGGCAGAGTACCTCCTCTTCCTGATGGGGGACAGTTTTAACTGCTGGAGTGCCGTTTAGTGCCTCGAACCTCCCAAAGAAGTTATTTAGACCATTTAGAAAGTCAGCATCAACTACACCCACCGGGGGGGGGGGGGGAGGGTGAGTTGTAGTCTGTAATCGCCCGTATGCCTTGCCACATACTCCTGATGTTTTTGACGTCGTGGAAACGATCCTGAAATTTTCGACTGCGGTCTCGCTTCGCTATCCTGATGGCACGGTTCAAGTTGGCTCTCGCTGTCCTCAGTGTCTCCTTGTCGCCAGACTTGAAGGCAGAGTTCCGCGCTCGTAGCGTTTGACGTACCTCCTCAGTCATCCAGGGTCGTTGGTTGCCCCGGGTGATGATATTCTTAGTGGTGCTGACGTCCTCGGTGCATTTGTTGATGTAGGCTGACACAGTCATGGCACACGCATGTCTAATCTACATCGGGAAAACTGGGAGGGAGGGAGGCAGGCAGGGAGGCAGGCAGGGAGGCAGGCAGGGAGGCAGGCAGTGTCTGTCTGTTGAGGTTTTCACCTTGTTCTTCTCCTGCTGAAGTTCTAACTGGACGTCCATCAGTTTGGTTCTCAGCTCGTCATTGGCGGCCTGAAGGGCGTCCGTTCGCTCCGCCTTGGCCCGCCCTGCCGGAGCTCGTTTGGACATCTCTTACTCGAGTCTCGCCCGGTCGTCAGTCAGAGATCACAACATTTGTACCTGGAGAGCACAAACGCAGCGCTGTTTTCCACTGGCTTCGAACTCAACTTCAATCGGTACCGTAACTTACAACATCATAAACATAGAACTAGCTTGACTTATTCATTGAATAAATGCATTTGGTTCTTCAAAACTGCATCACGCAACATAGCGTGACCGAGACGGCCGTTATCCACCTGCGTGAAGTTATTTGGTGAAATGAATGAGATGTTTAAGACACCATCGTTCTGTCTCTATGTAGATGAAGGGAAATAATCGATTGCTGAAGGTCCAAAGGTGTTGTGATAAACAAATAAACATATTAGTGATTAGTGACATATTTGTGATAAACATATTAGGCAGGATAATCACATATGTTAACGTGACTGCCCACACTGTATTTATTTATGGTTATTTGTTAAATCGAGTACTGTTAGACATGAAATAGGAAGTGTTTAACATAAATGGAAGACGAAAGGGGTACTCACCATTGTAGCTCCTGCTGGTCAATGATACGAGCCTCTTCTTGCAGTGGAAAACATACAGCCAACAAACACCGTGGAACCTAAAGGAATGAAATTAAACATTAACATTTAGCCTCAACCAACATTCACAGATACAACGCAACGCAAACTACACAAACGTAAATCTTTTTAAACACAATGAGTTGTACTTACCGTGTACGCTCTAGACGGTCCACTTGCAAGCAGAAAATAAAGATATTTCTGTTGATAATCGTCGTGTTTGTATCCGGTGTCTCGCTCAAGGCCATTGCGCCCACAGATTTGAATTTTGGCGAGAGTTCAGCCTATTGACGTCATTTCCGCGGTGTAATACCCGCATATCTGAAACGGCAAAGTTAAGAGTAGAGTTAAATAAAGTTTTTAGTCAACGCAATAATTTACAACCGTTGACCAGTCGAAATAATCGTCGAAATTTGGCGTCTGTGGCTGGAAGCAGACGCCGAGTTCGACATTCCTCCCAAACGCCACACTCCCTCGCTTTTCAGGGCTAAAAAAAAACAGTTGTAATTACCTTGTACGCTCTAGACGGTCAAGTTGCAAGCTGAAAACAAAAATATTTGCCTTGTTAGTCATCGTGTTACTAACCGCTGTGTCTTGTTTGCCAGAACTGCCGCTTTCCTACTTCCTGTTGCAAGCCACGCCCACGGATTATAATTTTGCCGTGAGTTCCGCCTATTGACGTCATGTCCGCGTCACATGACTGCGACGTAATATTATCTAAAACTGTTTGTGCGGTATTGTGTTGTTCTGTGCGGTATTGTGTTATTCTGTGCGGCGTCGTGTTGTTCTGTGCGGCGTCGTGTTGTTCAGTGCGACGTCGTGTTGTTCAGTGCGGCATGGTGTTGTTCAGTGCGGCATGGTGTTGTTCAGTGCGGCATGGTGTTGTTCAGTGCGGCATAATGTTGTTCAATGCGGCATAATGTTGTTCAGTGCGGCATGGTGTTGTTCAGTGCGGCATGGTGTTGTTCAGTGCGGGATGGTGTTGTTCAGTGCGGCATAATGTTGTTCAGTGCGCCATAATGTTGTTCAGTGCGGCATGGTGTTGTTCAGTGCGGGATGGTGTTGTTCAGTGCAGGATGGTGTTGTTCAGTGCGGCATGGTGTTGTTCAATGCGGCATGGTGTTGTTCAGTGCGGGATGGTGTTGTTCAGTGCGGCATGGTGTTGTTCAGTGCGGCATAATGTTGTTCAGTGCGGCATGGTGTTGTTCAGTGCGGCATGGTGTTGTTCAGTGCGGCATGGTGTTGTTCAGTGCGGCATGGTGTTGTTCAGTGCGGAATGGTGTTGTTCAGTGCGGCATGGTGTTGTTCAGTCCGGGATGGTGTTGTTCAATGCGGGATCGTGTTGTTCAGTGCGGGGTGGTGTTGTTCAGTGCGGGATGGTGTTGTTCAGTGCGGCATGGTGTTGTTCAATGCGGCATGGTGTTGTTCAGTGCGGGATGGTGTTGTTCATTGCGGCATGGTGTTGTTCAGTGCGGCATGGTGTTGTTCAGTGCGGCATGGTGTTGTTCAGTGCGGCATGGTGTTGTTCAGTGCGGCATAATGTTGTTCAGTGCGGCATGGTGTTGTTCAGTGTGGAAAGGTGTTGTTCAGTGCAGGATGGTGTTGTTCAGTGCGGCATGGTGTTGTTCAATGCAGGATCGTGTTGTTCAGTGCAGCATAATGTTGTTCAGTGCAGCATGGTGTTGTTCAGTGCGGCATGGTGTTGTTCAATGCGGCATGGTGTTGTTCACTGCGGGATGGTGTTGTTCAATGCGGGATCGTGTTGTTCAGTGCGGCATAATGTTGTTCAGTGCAGCATGGTGTTGTTCAGTGCGGCATGGTGTTGTTCAGTGCGACATAATGTTGTTTAGTGCGGCATAATGTTGTTCAGTGCGGCATAATGTTGTTCAGTGCGGCATGGTGTTGTTCAGTGCGGCATGGTGTTGTTCAGTGCGGCATGGTGTTGTTCAGTGCAGGATGGTGTTGTTCAGTGCGGCATGGTGTTGTTCAATGCGGCATGGTGTTGTTCAGTGCGGGATGGTGTTGTTCAGTGCAGGATGGTGTTGTTCAGTGCGGCATGGTGTTGTTCAGTGCGGAATGGTGTTGTTCAGTGCGGCATGGTGTTCAGTGCGGCATGGTGTTGTTCAGTGCAGGATGGTGTTGTTCAATGCGGGATCGTGTTGTTCAGTGCGGCATGGTGTTGTTCAGTGCGGGATGGTGTTGTTCAGTGCGGCATAATGTTGTTCAGTGCGGCATGGTGTTGTTCAGTGCGGCATGGTGTTGTTCAGTGCGGCATGGTGTTGTTGAGTGCGGCATGGTGTTGTTCAGTACGGCATAATGTTGTCCAGTGTGCCATAATGTTGTTCAGTGCGGCATGGTGTTGTTTAGTGCGGGATGGTGTTGTTCAGTGCAGGATGGTGTTGTTCAGTGCGGCATGGTGTTGTTCAATGCAGCATGGTGTTGTTCAGTGCGGGATGGTGTTGTTCAGTGCGGCATGGTGTTGTTCAGTGTGGCATAATGTTGTTCAGTGCGGCATGGTGTTGTTCAGTGCGGCATGGTGTTGTTCAGTGCGGCATGGTGTTGTTCAGTGCGGCATGGTGTTGTTCAGTGCAGCGTAATGTTGTTCAGTGCGGCATGGTGTTGTTCAGTGCGGAATGGTGTTGTTCAGTGCGGCATGGTGTTGTTCAGTGCGGGATGGTGTTGTTCAGTGCGGCATAGTGTTGCTCAGTGCGGCATGGTGTTGTTCATTGCGGGATGGTGTTGTTCATTGCGGCATGGTGTTGTTCAGTGCGGCATGGTGTTGTTCAGTGCGGCATGGTGTTGTTCAGTGCGGCATAATGTTGTTCAGTGCGCCATAATGTTGTTCAGTGCGGCATGGTGTTGTTCAGTGCGGGATGGTGTTGTTCAGTGCAGGATGGTGTTGTTCAGTGCGGCATGGTGTTGTTCAATGCGGGATCGTGTTGTTCAGTGCGGCATGGTGTTGTTCAGTGCGGCATGGTGTTGTTCAGTGCGGCATGGTGTTGTTCAGTGCGGCATAATGTTGTTCAGTGCGGCATAATGTTGTTCAGTGCGGCATAATGTTGTTCAGTGCGGCATAATGTTGTTCAGTGCGGCATAATGTTGTTCAGTGCGGGATGGTGTTGTTCATTGCGTCATGGTGTTGTTCAGTGCGGCATGGTGTTGTTCAGTGCGGCATGGTGTTGTTCAGTGCGGGATGGTGTTGTTCAGTGCAGGATGTTGTTGTTCAGTGCGGCATGGTGTTGTTCAGTGCGGCATGGTGTTGTTCATTTCGGCATAATGTTGTTCAGTGCGGCATAATGTTGTTTAGTGCGGCATGGTGTTGTTCAGTGCGGGATGGTGTTGTTCAGTGCGTTATAATGTTGTTCAGTGCGGCATGGTGTTGTTCAGTGCGGCATGGTGTTGTTCAGTGCGGCATAATGTTGTTCAGTGCGGCATAATGTTGTTCAGTGCGGCATAATGTTGTTCAGTGCGGCATGGTGTTGTTCAGTGCGGGATGGTGTTGTTCAGTGCGGGATGGTGTTGTTCAGTGCGGCATGGTGTTCAATGCAGAATGGTGTTGTTCAGTGCAGGATGGTGTTGTTCAGTGCGGCATGGTGTTGTTCAGTGCGGCATAATGTTGTTTAGTGCGGCATGGTGTTGTTCAGTGCGGGATGGTGTTGTTCAGTGCGTTATAATGTTGTTCAGTGCGGCATGGTGTTGTTCAGTGCAGCGTAATGTTGTTCAGTGCGGCATGGTGTTGTTCAGTGCGGAATGGTGTTGTTCAGTGCGGCATGGTGTTGTTCAGTGCGGGATGGTGTTGTTCAGTGCGGCATGGTGTTGCTCAGTGCGGCATGGTGTTGTTCAGTGCGGGATGGTGTTGTTCATTGCGGCATGGTGTTGTTCAGTGCGGCATGGTGTTGTTCAGTGCAGGATGGTGTTGTTCAGTGCGGCATGGTGTTGTTCAGTGCGGCATGGTGTTGTTCAGTGCGGCATAATGTTGTTCAGTGCGGCATAATGTTGTTCAGTGCGGGATGGTGTTGTTCATTGCGGCATGGTGTTGTTCAGTGCGGCATGGTGTTGTTCAGTGCGGCATGGTGTTGTTCAGTGCGGGATGGTGTTGTTCAGTGCAGGATGGTGTTGTTCAGTGCGGCATGGTGTTGTTCAGTGCGGCATGGTGTTGTTCATTTCGGCATAATGTTGTTCAGTGCGGCATAATGTTGTTTAGTGCGGCATGGTGATGTTCAGTGCGGGATGGTGTTGTTCAGTGCGTTATAATGTTGTTCAGTGCGGCATGGTGTTGTTCAGTGCGGCATGGTGTTGTTCAGTGCGGCATGGTGTTGTTCAGTGCGGCATAATGTTGTTCAGTGCGGCATAATGTTGTTCAGTGCGGCATGGTGTTGTTCAGTGCGGGATGGTGTTGTTCAGTGCGGGATGGTGTTGTTCAGTGCGGCATGGTGTTCAATGCGGAATGGTGTTGTTCAGTGCAGGATGGTGTTGTTCAGTGCGGCATGGTGTTGTTCAGTGCGGCATAATGTTGTTCAGTGCGGCATGGTGTTGTTCAGTGCGGCATGGTGTTGTTCAGTGCGGCATGGTGTTGTTCAGTGCGGCATAATGTTGTTCAGTGCGGCATGGTGTTGTTCAGTGCGGCATGGTGTTGTTCAGTGCGGCATAATGTTCAGTGCGGCATAATGTTGTTCAGTGCGGCATGGTGTTGTTCAGTGCGGGATGGTGTTGTTCAGTGCAGGATGGTGTTGTTCAGTGCGGCATGGTGTTCAGTGCGGGATGGTGTCTTTCAGTGCGGCATGGTGTCGTTCAGTGCGGCATGGTGTCTTTCAGTGCGGCATGGTGTCGTTCAGTGAGGCATGGTGTTGTTCAGTGCGGCATGGTGTTGTTTAGTGCGGCATGGTGTTGTTCAGTGCGGGATGGTGTTGTTCAGTGTGGCATGGTGTTCAGTGCGGCATGGTGTTGTTCAGTGCGGTATCGTGTTGTTCAGTGCGGTATCGTGTTTCTCAGTGCGGTATCGTGTTGTTCAGTGCAGTATCGTTGTGTTGTTCGTATTGTGTTTAACACTTAGCCTCTAACACTTAGCCTCTAACACTTAGCCTCTAGCATCTAGAAGGTAAATAAATAGGAAGGAAGGACTCACCGGTGACGTCTTCGCCCACGTCCAAGCGTTGTACTTTGTATTTTCATCCTTCTGACAGTGGAAAACATAGCCAACAAACACCGTGGAACCTAAACGAATGAAAGAAAACTATCATTTGGCCACAACCAACATTCACAGATACAACACAATGTGACGTGCGGGGTTGAGGTTAAAGGTTGAGTGAAGGGCCCTCGTTTTAAACTACTTTTTTGAAAAGGATTGGGAACAAGTAAGACGTATTTAATTTATTTAATGGGAAGTAGTAAGAGCTATTGAATTTAATCTATGTATTATATTCTATTGTATTGTATTCTGTTGTATTCTTTTGGATTGTATTCACACTAACCCCACTAAAACTTCAGCCCACAAAAACTCGCCTCTGGCGCCTAGCCTCTGGCACTTAGCCTCTAACACTTAGCCTTTAACACTTAGCCTTTAACACTTAGCCTTTAACACTTAGCCTAGAAGGTGAATAAATAGGGTTAAAGGTTGAGTGAAGGGACCTCGTTTGAAACTACTTTTTTGTAAAGGAGTGGGAACAAGTAAGACGTATTTAATTTATTTAATGGGAAGTAGTAAGACTTATTAAATTTATTTAATCTACTTTTCTTCCCAGGCAAAATTTGATGTGCTGCAATTCCAAATTTCCAAAGTGAATGAAGGAATGAAGTCCTTTAAATTATGATTTTGTATAAATACTAGGCATTAACACAAAATCGACGGCACAAAATGGGCAGACTTTACTTGTTTGAAAAGGACTGGTTACAAGACAGACTTTTTTAATTTATTTAATGGGAAGAAGACTTATTTAGTTTAATTGATCTATTTTTGTTCCCTGCCAAAATTCGATTTGCTGCAATTCCAAATTTCCAAAGTGAATGAAGGAAAGAAGTCGTTTAAATTATGATTTTGTTTAAATACTAGGCATAGACACAAAATCTACGGCACAAAATGGGCAGACTTTACTTGTTTGAAGAGGACTGGTTACAAGACAGACTTTTCTGATTTATTTAATGGGAAGAAGACTTATTTAGTTTATTTAATCTATTTTTGTTCCCTGGCAAAATTGGATTTGCTGAAATTGTATTTTGCCAAATCTTGCCTTGAGACCTGATAGGAAGTATTAGACGCTTAGTTAAATCAATACAAGTTGGTAATAAGAGCGAGTAATGTTGGTTGAACCGATGAATGAAGGTTGAAAGCAATTTAAATTATGACTTTGTATAAATACTAGATATTAACAGAACATCTACTGCGCGAAATGGGCAGAGTTTACTTGTTTGAGAAGGAGTGGCTTATTCAAAACTAAGATTTATTTAATCTGTTTGTTCCCAGGCAAAATTGGATGTGATGCAATTCCAAATTTCACCACATGATGGTGCCCAATTTTGACGTCATAGGACATATTAAACACTTAGCTTGTTATTATGTTCAAGGTAATCAGATTTGTTTATTATTCTAATGGCCTCTTCAAAACTATTCTGGATTACTACTTTGGATCTATTCTACATTACTTGGCAACAACATACTCTGTAACAGATTAGGCAGTATAATCATATCTGTTAACTTGAGAGTGCCCACACTCAATCTACTTATCGTGATGTGTTAAATCAATTACTGTTAGACATTATTTGTCTGATAATCTACCAAATCTTTGAATTGAAGAATTTGTGATTTAATTAATAGCTTGTTGTTATGTTAAGGGTAATCAGACTTGTATATAATTCTAATGGCCTTCTTTTGAAAACTATTCTGAATTACAACTTTGGATCTTATATTACTTTGCAACAATCTACTCCGTGACAGATTAGGCAGTATAATCACATATGTTAACTTCAGTGCCCACACTGTATTTATTTATGGTTATTTGTTAAATCAAGTACTGTTAGACATGAAATAGGAAGTGTTTAACATAAATGTTATGGCTACTCACCATTGTAGCTCGCTCCTGATCAATGATACGAGCCTCTTCTTGCAGTGGAAAACTTGCAGCCAACAAACACCGTGGAACCTAAAGGAATGAAATTAAACATTAACATTTCGCCTCGACCAATTTTCACACGTACAACGCAACGCGGCTACACTTCTGCTATTACAAACGTAAATCTCCTTAAACACAATGAGTGTTACTTACCGTGTACGCTCTAGACGGTCCAGTTGCAAGCAGAAAATAAAGATATTTCTGTTGATAATCGTCGCTGCTCAGTGGCTCACGGCCATCGCGCCAACAGATTTGAATTTTGGCGGAGGTTCGGGCAATTACGTCATATCCGCGGCATTTGACTGCGACGTAATACCCGCTTATCTGAAACGGCAGTTAAAAGTAGAGTTACATCAAGTTTTCTTGGAACCTAAACGAATGAAAGAAAACTATCATTTGGCCACAACCAACATTCACAGATACAACACAACGTGCGGGGTTGGGGTTAAAGATTGAGTGAAGGGCCCTCGTTTTAAACTACTGTTTTGAAAAGGAGTGGGAACAAGTAAGACGTATTTAATTTATTTAATGGGAAGTAGTAAGACTTATTAAATTTATTTAATCTACTTTTCTTCCCAGGCAAAATTTGATGTGCTGCAATTCCAAATTTCCAAAGTGAATGAAGGAATGAAGTCCTTTAAATTATGATTTTGTATAAATACTAGGCATTAACACAAAATCGACGGCACAAAATGGGCAGACTTTACTTGTTTGAAAAGGACTGGTTACAAGACAGACTTTTTTAATTTATTTAATGGGAAGAAGACTTATTTAGTTTAATTGATCTATTTTTGTTCCCTGCCAAAATTCGATTTGCTGCAATTCCAAATTTCCAAAGTGAATGAAGGAAAGAAGTCGTTTAAATTATGATTTTGTTTAAATACTAGGCATAGACACAAAATCTACGGCACAAAATGGGCAGACTTTACTTGTTTGAAGAGGACTGGTTACAAGACAGACTTTTCTGATTTTTTTAATGGGAAGAGGACTTATTTAGTTTATTTAATCTATTTTTGTTCCCTGGCAAAATTGGATTTGCTGAAATTGTATTTTGCCAAATCTCGATTTGAGACCTGATAGGAAGTATTAAACGCTTAGTTAAATCAATACAAGTTGGTAATAAGAGCGAGTAATGTTGGTTGAACCGATGAATGAAGGTTGAAAGCAATTTAAATTATGACTTTGTATAAATACTAGATATTAACAGAACATCTACTGCGCAAAATGGGCAGAGTTTACTTGTTTGAGAAGGAGTGGCTTATTCAAAACTAAGATTTATGTAATCTGTTTGTTCCCAGGCAAAATTGGATGTGATGCAATTCCAAATTTCACCACATGATGGTGCCCAATTTTGACTTCATAGGACATATTAAACACTTAGCTTGTTATTATGTTCAAGGTAATCAGATTTGTTTATCATTCTAATGGCCTCTTCAAAACTATTCTGGATTACTACTTTGGATCTATTCTACATTACTTGGCAACAACATACTCTGTAACAGATTAGGCAGTATAATCACATATGTTAACTTGAGAGTGCCCACACTCAATCTACTTATCGTGATGTGTTAAATCAATTACTGTTAGACATTATTTGTCTGATAATCTACCAAATCTTTGAATTGAAGAATTTGTGATTTAATTAATAGCTTGTTCAGGGTAATCAGACTTGTATATAATTCTAATGGCCTTCTTTTGAAAACTATTCTGAATTACAACTTTGGATCTTATATTACTTTGCAACAATCTACTCCGTGACAGATTAGGCAGTATAATCACATATGTTAACTTCAGTGCCCACACTGTATTTATTTATGGTTATTTGTTAAATCAAGTACTGTTAGACATGAAATAGGAAGTGTTTAACATAAATGTTATGGCTACTCACCATTGTAGCTCGCTCCTGATCAATGATACGAGCCTCTTCTTGCAGTGGAAAACTTGCAGCCAACAAACACCGTGGAACCTAAAGGAATGAAATTAAACATTAACATTTCGCCTCGACCAATTTTCACACGTACAACGCAACGCGGCTACACTTCTGCTATTACAAACGTAAATCTCCTTAAACACAATGAGTGTTACTTACCGTGTACGCTCTAGACGGTCCAGTTGCAAGCAGAAAATAAAGATATTTCTGTTGATAATCGTCGCTGCTCAGTGGCTCACGGCCATCGCGCCAACAGATTTGAATTTTGGCGGAGGTTCGGGCAATTACGTCATATCCGCGGCATTTGACTGCGACGTAATACCCGCTTATCTGAAACGGCAGTTAAAAGTAGAGTTACATCAAGTTTTCTTGGAACCTAAACGAATGAAAGAAAACTATCATTTGGCCACAACCAACATTCACAGATACAACACAACATGCGGGGTTGAGGTTAAAGATTGAGTGAAGGGCCCTCGTTTTAAACTACTGTTTTGAAAAGGAGTGGGAACAAGTAAGACGTATTTAATTTATTTAATGGGAAGTAGTAAGACTTATTAAATTTATTTAATCTACTTTTCTTCCCAGGCAAAATTTGATGTGCTGCAATTCCAAATTTCCAAAGTGAATGAAGGAATGAAGTCCTTTAAATTATGATTTTGTATAAATACTAGGCATTAACACAAAATCGACGGCACAAAATGGGCAGACTTTACTTGTTTGAAAAGGACTGGTTACAAGACAGACTTTTTTAATTTATTTAATGGGAAGAAGACTTATTTAGTTTAATTGATCTATTTTTGTTCCCTGCCAAAATTCGATTTGCTGCAATTCCAAATTTCCAAAGTGAATGAAGGAAAGAAGTCGTTTAAATTATGATTTTGTTTAAATACTAGGCATAGACACAAAATCTACGGCACAAAATGGGCAGACTTTACTTGTTTGAAGAGGACTGGTTACAAGACAGACTTTTCTGATTTATTTAATGGGAAGAGGACTTATTTAGTTTATTTAATCTATTTTTGTTCCCTGGCAAAATTGGATTTGCTGAAATTGTATTTTGCCAAATCTCGATTTGAGACCTGATAGGAAGTATTAAACGCTTAGTTAAATCAATACAAGTTGGTAATAAGAGCGAGTAATGTTGGTTGAACCGATGAATGAAGGTTGAAAGCAATTTAAATTATGACTTTGTATAAATACTAGATATTAACAGAACATCTACTGCGCAAAATGGGCAGAGTTTACTTGTTTGAGAAGGAGTGGCTTATTCAAAACTAAGATTTATGTAATCTGTTTGTTCCCAGGCAAAATTGGATGTGATGCAATTCCAAATTTCACCACATGATGGTGCCCAATTTTGACTTCATAGGACATATTAAACACTTAGCTTGTTATTATGTTCAAGGTAATCAGATTTGTTTATCATTCTAATGGCCTCTTCAAAACTATTCTGGATTACTACTTTGGATCTATTCTACATTACTTGGCAACAACATACTCTGTAACAGATTAGGCAGTATAATCACATATGTTAACTTGAGAGTGCCCACACTCAATCTACTTATCGTGATGTGTTAAATCAATTACTGTTAGACATTATTTGTCTGATAATCTACCAAATCTTTGAATTGAAGAATTTGTGATTTAATTAATAGCTTGTTCAGGGTAATCAGACTTGTATATAATTCTAATGGCCTTCTTTTGAAAACTATTCTGAATTACAACTTTGGATCTTATATTACTTTGCAACAATCTACTCGGTGACAGATTAGGCAGTATAATCACATATGTTAACTTCAGTGCCCACACTGTATTTATTTATGGTTATTTGTTAAATCAAGTACTGTTAGACATGAAATAGGAAGTGTTTAACATAAATGTTATGGCTACTCACCATTGTAGCTCGCTCCTGGTCAATGATATGAGCCTCTTCTTGCAGTGGAAAACTTGCAGCCAACAAACACCGTGGAACCTAAAGGAATGAAATTAAACATTAACATTTCGCCCGGACCAACATTCACACGTACAACGCAACGCGGCTACACTTCTGC
This sequence comes from Syngnathus floridae, assembly GCF_059516105.1. NCBI lineage: Eukaryota > Metazoa > Chordata > Actinopteri > Syngnathiformes > Syngnathidae > Syngnathus > Syngnathus floridae. Next base: position 244,056 of record NW_028284088.1, on the reverse strand, counting down.
TATTACAAACGTAAATCTCCTTAAACACAACGAGTGTTACTTACCGTGTACGCTCTAGGCAAAATTGGATGTGATGCAATTCCAAATCTATCTGAAACGGCAGTTAAAAGTAGAGTTACATCAAGTTTTCTTTTTTAATCAACACAATCATTTACAACCGTTGACCAGAAAGAATCGTCGAAATTCGACGTCCCCCACAAACGCCACGCTCACTCGCTTTTCAGGGCAACAAAAGTACTTCTTTTTAAAAACGATGAGTTGTACTTACCGTGTACGCTCTGGACGGTCCAGTTGCAAGCAGAAAATAAAAATATTTCTCTTGTTAGTCGTATGTTACCATCCGCTGTGTCTTTGTCAACATCGCCGCCATTTTCCTACTTCCTGCTGCGAGCCACGCCCACGGATTTAAATTTGGGCGGAAGCTCTTTCCATTGGCGTCGTTTTCGCGTATAGCAAATCCGATTGGTTGGGAAGGGGGCACGGTTATGCAGCCGAGGAGTCCTGTGATCGGTGGGATGTAAAGTAGGCGTCGACGTCACGTCCGCGTCACGTGACCACGACGTGGCAGACGTCAAATAGCAACCGCTGTTTTGTTTAGTAGACTTACAGTTGTTATGCATTGACATAATGGCGCACACACCAAATAGATTTAAATAAATTAAATAATTCTTCTGCCCACTCTCTTTTAAACAAGTTAACTCTCCCCGCGGATTTGAATTCCGGCGAAAGTTACGCCCATCGACGTCACGTATGTCACGTGACCACGACGTGGCAGATGTCATATAGCAACCGCTGTTTTGTTTAGTAGATTTACAGTTGTTATGCATTGGCATAATGGTGTGCACTCAAAATAGATTTAAATAAATTAAATATTTCTTCTGCCTACTCCCTTTTAAACAAGTTAACTCTGCCCACGTCCATTGACGTCTTGTCTGCGTCACGTGACCACGACGTAGCGACGTCATATAGTAACCGCTGTTTTGACCAGTAGACTTAGTTATTATGCGTTGACATAATGGCGCACTGGTTAGCATGGCCACCTCTTAAGCATGATGATGCGGGTTCGACGCCTGATCAATGTTAGCATGGAGTGAGCTGAAGTGCATGGCGCTGAAGATTTGAATCTTTGAAATGCGCTGAGGTCTGACATATCAGGCAGAATGGTTTGCCATCACGTTCAACAAAAAATAGAAACTTTCCCACTCTGATTAAAACGTCCTGTGTTCATCTACGTATTTTCGTTTTGCTGTGCATCTTTTCCCTGCCATTTCGAGAGCCCAATTGACACTCATAGTTTAAAGAAATGTGTTTGCCCATCCTACTTTGTGGAATTTCACCACATGCGCTTTTGACCAAAATACCAAATTGAACTCAAGTGAAGCCAACACGCACAACCCCCCCCCCCCCCCCCCCCCCACACACACACACACACAAATGTTGATATGAACATAAAAGAGCCGCATGCGGTTCGGGAGTTGCGGCTTGGCCAAACCTGTACTATACAACTTTATTTGTATAAAATTTTCACAACAGCTGTCACACAAACAAAGCGGGAAAAACCGAAGACGTGCGTGTTCCGCCCACGCTGGATTTATTTGCACCTTTGAAAAGACACCGTATTGCCGCAGATGTGGCAAAGAGTACTTTTGGGCATCTGAGACGGAAGGATGTCCAAAGCATCACGTCACCTGCTCTGGTAGGCATGGTGGTGGGACGTTGAGGTCAACCGCTTTGGGGTTGGCTGACTCTTTGATCGCAGGATGCCACACACTTGAAGACAGAAGCAGAAAAGCAGAGCTAAATGCAAAATGTACTCACCGGTGACTCCAATTTTTTTCCCCCCTGAAGAAACAGCTGGACGGGTGGCCCCGGCTGGCCAGTGGGACTCTTGTTATTCTGACCCTTTTTAGTGCGCGTTTGGGGCAACAACCGTTTTTTGTGGCGCTCTCTTCTGGTTCAAAAGTGCCCTGCATGTGAATTTGCTTTTCCTGCCTTCTGATTGGATGAGCGCCGGTGTGACGCGGTGCCTCTGTCACCGTGGCGGGGGGTATACGTTGGCATCGGAGCGTCTGCCAACGTCTGAGACCGGCTGGCAGTGTATCGGAGGTGTCGAGTGCGGTGCCGCTGGAGCTCACTCACCAGCTGGTGTTAGGGCCACAGAATGAAGGCCAAGGAGAAGAATAGAAAGAGAAACAGAAACTTCTCCTCCAATTGTTTGATTTGTCTCTTCTGAGCTTCGATGAATTCTTTCAGCTCTTTGTTCCTCTAGGACGGACAAATGGAAAGTGGCATTCAAAAGCCAGTAAGCGTGCAAGTAAGTGCCGGGCTGGCTTTGGGCCCTTACCTGTTGCGCGCTGTGCAGCAGATCCATTCTCTCTTGGAGGATGCAAGCGTCGCGCTCCCTCAACTCGCACATCAGGGCTCGCTTCCATTGGTCCACGGCGCTCCTAAGCTCTTCTCTCTGATCCGCCGTCAGCACGTCATTCACGCCAGCGTGGCTGGCTTTTTCGCCGTCCGTGGCGGGGCAGTCCCGCTGCGGTAGCGCCTCGTACAACATGGCCTCCAGCTCCAGGATCCTCTGGGCCGCAATCCTCGTCCATCAGTGGTCCGGCGGGAGATTTGAGGGCGGCTTACCTTATGAGCCTGGTCCATGGAACACTTCCTGAAGTCCAACTCTTCATCCAGGTAGCCCTTCTGCTTGCAGAACATATCCTAGCACAGCTCAAGGTCAGAATTGTTGGGGCACATTGCCGGAGTTCCCCTTGGCTGATGTCGCGTGTCTGTCTACCTTCTCACTTTCAATGTCCAACCTCTTCTGTTGAAGTGCTGACTTGGTCACTTTGATGTATTCTAACCACTGAGGAAAGGCTGCTGTCACATAAGCAGAATGCGAGAGCGTGCGTGGACGTGCGCGTTACCTTCTCGGCTAGGGTGAGAAGGGTCCTGGCGTGAATCACGACCACCTGCTCCTCGTTGGTGAGATTCTGCAAGAGCCCAAAGGCACAGCGTCAACAAGCTTCTTTCAGCGCAAAGCCTTCCAAAAGTCACATTTGAGCCGCCGAGTCTCGTGGAGTGCGAACATAAGGAGTTCGACATACACTTACGGCGTTATAGCCCAGGATGTCCAGCTTCTTCATCAGATCACTGATGACGATGTCCGGGGGAAAGGCGCAAGGAGCAATGTAAGGTGTTCTGGGACCTCGGGTTAAGGTTAGGGTTGCGAGGGACGCCTTACGTACGCTCACGCCCTCGGCCTCGCAGTAGATCTGCAAAGGGCTGAGGCCGTCTGGGAAACGGACTTGCAGAAACTTCAAGACGGGGGAGCGCCACTCCCTCTCCTGAAAGGCAGAGGCATGCATCCGTCCGTCCGTCCGTCCGTCCGTCCGTCACATCTCTGGCCTCAACACGCTTGTGCGAGTCTTCCCACCTCCAGCTCCAGGATGCGGAACTCAAGCAGTTCGTTTTGGTCTCGGATATCCTGGATGTGCTCTTTCAGACGCGCTTCTTCCGCCTCCATCCGCCTGACCTGAAAAGACAGTCAGACCTCATCTGCGGGGCTTCCCGACAGGTGTGACGCCAAGCGACTCCGCCCAGCGCCTTTCTTTCCGTCACCTTTTCGGCCAACTGCTGATTGCTCTGACGCAGCAGCTGCTTCTCCTCCACCCACTTGACATTCTAGAAGAGACAAACGCGTGGACAGCTTTGGAATGTTGTGTCATTTTCATCCACAAATTCTTTGGTTGACTGGAAAATGACATTTGCTTTTCTCCGCATTTTCCCAGCCACGTTCGGGGGGGGGGGGGGGGGGGGGGGTTGGTCCAGTAATGCCAGACGGATGAGTGACTGAAGAATGTAGCTATTTTGTCTGAGAAAAAGGTGTGCTCATTGATGAGCTTACCTGTCCTTGTTGCTTCAGCGCTGACTCCAGATCTGCTACTCTGCTTTGATAGTGACCCATTTCTACCATCAGCTTTTCTCTGGTCTGAAAGGAGGAGGAGGGAGGCTCCTCCTCCTCCTTTCAGACCAGAGAACACCCGAGGCTGGGTGAGAACGGGGAGGCTGCGACCCGGCCGGGGGTTGCGGGAAGGGGCGCCACCTTGATCTCCTTCTCGGCGTCGTAGTCCCCTTTCGCTGGTCTGGGCTAGCAGAGCGTAGGCTCGTTGCAGCGCTTGATATTCTTGCGTCAGCTGGCGGTAGCGAAGCTCCGCCTCTTCATGCACACACCAATGCAACACAGCACTAGTACCAGAATCAGTCAGACCGGCGACAAAGCACCCGCGACGCAAAGACGAGTCCGATTCCAGGCTGAAGAGGAATGTTTGGTGCCAATACGCTGGCAGAAATGGCGGGCTACCTCTTCGGGTTCCGTGTCGGGGGTTCTGTCGGTGTGAAAAGACAAGGACGATCCGTCCGAGTCCACCAACACGTCTTCGTCGTAGCCGTAAAATGTTTCGATGACCTGCGGGCGCGGAAGCAAACATCTCTCTGAACAAACTGAAGCGACACCTCACGATGAATCGACGAGAGGAACGATAGCGAGAAAAAGGCCATTTCATCTTGCGCAACACCAAGCAGCCGCAAACAAACAGACTCACCTTGCAGGACCTCACGCTTTGTTCCTCCTCAGAGATTCTCGACGTCGGTATCGTAGCAGCAAATCTCTCTCCTGTCGACACAAATAATCCGCCTTTGAGATTCTTTGGATGCAAAGGGAACGAACGGCTCCGGCGCAGAAACAAACGCGACTCACAATGACATTTCTGACATGAGCTCCTGTCTCCAGAGCCTGAAAAACACGTCACCGGCGATGATTGGAGGGACGCTCGTCTTTTCCAAAAGTGACAACTACAGGGTGTGTCAGGGTTTTCCAGATTATCTTTATCGTATCATTGTGTTGCTTTGACTTTGACTGCGACCTGTAATAAATAATATTATTTATCCCTTATTTATCCCTATCGCTTATCCCTTCCTACACAAAGTCGTAAAACACCCCTTGCTATGTTTTGACTAGAGGTCAAGGGCTTCCTCTATTCAATCCACTCTTACACCCACCCTGTTTCTCTTAATTAAAATGCTCGTGCAGGAGCCGAGAGTCAGACTTCATTCGTACAACGGATGGACTCTCCACCTGCAGGTGTCCAAAAGAACTTACTTGTCTCCCGTGTGGTTCTTGCAAAATAAGTTGGAGCGAGCGCAACTCTAACAGGGTGCATTTTGCCACTAGCTGCCTACGGACAATGACGTCGCGCTCGCGGCTCATGGTTGACGGGCTGAGCAGCCGGGCAAGTCCGTCGTTTTCAGCGCACAGCGAGTGGCAAAGGCGCTGACAAAACGGGAGCTTTGAGCTGCTGAAAACGGCAAAACAAGTCTAAAGCGTGTTCAAACGCGTGCGCACAATGCTCCTGCTTGAAAGGTCGGAATTTAAGGGGCCAATTTTTTGGATGGCGGCCGCCGGCCAAGCTTTGGACGGAAAAGGTTTCCTGGCGACAGCGAGCGAGCGCTGCCGTACGTGCACCGAGTCGCCTGCCTGAAGACCTTGGACAAGTCGTCGATGATGTGCCGCTGCTCCACAACTTGAAGGAACTCCATTTCACCGTCCTGCTGGCCGCAACCGCGGTCCAGGTCATTGAGCGAACTAGGCCTTCTCTGTGGAACACAAATGCAGTGGACTCTGTTGGCACGCCGCCGTTGTCCGCGTCGACTTACCAAGCTTGCCATCTCCTCGTTCTCCTGGGTGACAAAGCGCACTTTGTTTTCAAGGCGACACAGCACCAGCGAGAGTTCTTCATTCTTCCTGCTCAGGCGTTTGTTTTTGTACAGGAGTGGCAGAAACTGGCTTTCTGTTTCTCTCAGTCGCTTTAGCTGCAAGCATGAAGTGCGGGATGTGAAAGACGCACAACACGCGGGCCAGAACGTATCCATTCCTTTTGCATCGGTTTGAACGGAATCGTGGCTTTGGCTCCCAATAAAAGACATCTACCAGGCAACCGACTCGCCGCGCCGCTCAACTAATAAGCAAGCGCAATGGGTGCCTCGCTGGATGGCGCGCATCAAACGTAGCGCAAACCTTCAAGCGTGCCGTCAATAAATTACCAGTTCATTGCGCTCTTCAGAAAGCAGGGCGTTTCGATCCTCCAGTTTCCTGATGACTGCGCTGAGCTCAGCGATTTTCAGATGAAACCGTCGCGTGTCCCGATCCTCCTGAGACTGAAAACGCCCCGCAACACACACACACAAGCACTCGTTCAAAGTTCAAAACTGTTTTTGTGCTACCTTCCTCCAGCAACGAACTAAGTCATGCGTACTGCAAGTGTGTGATGAGGTGGCTTACGCAATGAAGAGGATTGCTAGTAGCGGCGTTGACCCCACTTCCAGGGTAGTTTAGGCCCGCCCTTTGGGAATCCCTCAGGGCAGCGATCTGCTGCTCGGCAGCCTGAGTCTGCAGCTGAAGGCGGTGGACGTGGCCGGCCCCAGGGCTTCATCCAAAACACTAACCGCTCTGTCTTTCAGCTTGATCTCATCCGTCTGGATGTACAAACGGGGAGCGCTCAGGCAGGCGGGCAAACTCATTTGCCAGAATTGTGACAAAAACAAAGAGAGCAACCGGCCAATTTTTTTCTTGAATCGACTAGAACACCTTTGCTGTGACAAAAGCGAAGCGAGCAACCGGACATTTTCTTCTTGTGAAATAGAATAGAATAGAATGCCTTAGGTGTCATTGCACTGCAGGTATACAACGAAATTGGGAACATAGCCACGCACCGCGCATCTGATCAGTCCTACCAGTCGGCGGATCTCCCTCTCGCAGTCTCTCTTGGTTCGGCTCAGCTCCTCCCGATGCTGGTGATGAGCCGATCGGAGCTCGGCCGCTCGGGACTGCCAGGCCTGCTGGGCCGCTGCCAGGGCTTCTTCCGCGCTCCTGGTGGAGGCGACACCGCTCGGTCTCCCGACACCGCCGCGTCTCCTCCACCTCCGCCAGCAAAGCGCCCCCCCTCCTCACCTGAGCAGACATTGCGCCACACCGGGCCGTTGAGACCGCAACGGAGCGCCGCGACGCTTACTGGGGACAAGCTACACAATACGGTAGCGGCCGCATCGAAGCCCGACGTGGCGTGCGGATAGTCAGACACGGATAGAGCGGATCACCTTGTCCATGGAGCCGTCCCTCAGGCTGAGGACCAAGGCATTCAGTCGCTGGATCTCTCCATCTTTGATTTTGATCACTCTCATCAGCTCCATTTCATGCTGCCGCAGTAATGTCTCCCTGGTAATGGCTAACTCTTTCTGCTTCTCCTCATGGAGTTTGCTTTTGAGTTCCGTCATGGCGGCGGTGGCACGGTGGTGCTCCGCCCGCAGGTCCTGACTTCTCTCTCTCTCCAGACAGCTGACCTGACATGACTTAGACTTAGACAAACTTTATTGTCATCTTGTCTGCACATGGTGCATACAAAACGAAATTCCGTTGCATACGTCTTACAACAAAGTAGTGATATTGCAGTTGAATAGAAGTAACATATCCTATGAAAATATATATATATACATATATACTATATATATATATATATATATTAAAAATAAGTATAAAGTGCAGCAGTGATAATTATGCAATAGTGCAAGTAGGCAAAACAGTATTCAAGAGTGTGCAGAGGAATGCTAAACCATGTATTAAACTTCTATTTAAAGGGTTTATACAAGTTCAGTAAAGTTGGTAGTGCGAGATAGTGCAAGATAGAGGTCCGTAGTGTCATAAAGTACAGTTCTGTGAATGTGTGATGCAGAGTTCAGTTTAGAGCTCAACAGTTCTAGTGTTCAACAGTCTGATGACAGCAGGGAAAAAGCTGTTGCAGAACCTGGTGGACCTGCAGCGGATGCTGCAAACCTCTTCCCAGAGGGCAGCAGGGAGAACAGTCCATGGTGGGGGTGTGATGGGTCATTGATGATGTTACGGGCACGGGACATGCAGCGCTGAGATGAAATGTCCTGAATGGAGGGAAGAGGAGCCCCTATGATCCTCTCTGCTGTCCTCACCACTCTCCTCACGTTCTTCCAATCGGAGGCGGTGCAGCCTCCACACCACACAGAGAGACAGCTTGTCAGAATGCTCTCTATGGTGCTCCTGTAGAACGTCCTCATGATGGGTGGGGGCAGGTGGGCTCTCCTCATCCTCCGCAGGAAGTACAAGCGCTTCTGTGCCCTCTTGACCAGTGCCGTAGTGTTCATAGTCCAGGTGAGGTCTTCTGTGATGTGGACCCCCAGGAATTTGGTGGTGCTGACCACCTCCACAGCTGAGCTGTTGATGATCAGTGGAGCGTGGTGAGGCTGTTTTTTCCTGAAGTCGACGATGATCTCCTTCATCTTCTCCTCATTCAGGACCAGGCTGTTTTCTCTGCACCAGCCCACCAGCTGCTCCACCTCCTCTCTGTAGTCCAGGTCGTTGTTGTCTCTGATGAGCCCCACCACCGTTGTGTCGTCTGCTGACTTCACGATGTGATTGGTGGTGAACCTGAGGACGCAGTCGTGTGTCATCAGGGTGCACAGCAGGGGGCTCAGGACGCAGCCCTGAAGGGAGCCTGTGCTGAGGGTGATGACATCAGAGGTGTTCTGTCCGACCCGGACTGACTGAGGTCTGTTGGTGAGGAAGTCTAGCAGCCAGTTGCGAAGGGGGGTGTTGAAGCCCAGGTGTTCCAATTTTCCTACCAGATGCTGTGGGATGATGGTGTTAAACGCTGAGCTGAAGTCCAGGAACAGCCTCCGCACATGGGTGTTCTTCTCCTCCAGGTGAGCCAGGCTCAGGTGAAGAACGGAGGAGATGGCGTCCTGAGTGGAGCGGTTTTGCCGGTCGGCAAACTGGAACGGGTCAAATAATAGGGGGAGTCTGGAAACGATGTGACCTTTAAGCAGCCTTTCGAAGCACTTCATCATAACCGGAGTCAGTGCAACAGGCCGGTAATCATTAAATGAGGTGATTTGAGGTTTCTTCGGCACCGGAATGATGGAGGCAGTCTTAAAGCACGCCGGCACTGTGGCTTGGCCCAGCGAGGTGTTAAAAATGTCTGTGATGACCCCAGCCAGATGACTTGCACATTCCCTGAACACACGCCCAGGAATGTTGTCGGGGCCAGGGGCCTTACAGGGGTTGACTCTCCTCAGGGTCTTCAACACATCGGCGGAGTCAAGGCAGAGTACCTCCTCTTCCTGATGGGGGACAGTTTTAACTGCTGGAGTGCCGTTTAGTGCCTCGAACCTCCCAAAGAAGTTATTTAGACCATTTAGAAAGTCAGCATCAACTACACCCACCGGGGGGGGGGAGGGTGAGTTGTAGTCTGTAATCGCCCGTATGCCTTGCCACATACTCCTGATGTTTTTGACGTCGTGGAAACGATCCTGAAATTTTCGACTGCGGTCTCGCTTCGCTATCCTGATGGCACGGTTCAAGTTGGCTCTCGCTGTCCTCAGTGTCTCCTTGTCGCCAGACTTGAAGGCAGAGTTCCGCGCTCGTAGCGTTTGACGTACCTCCTCAGTCATCCAGGGTCGTTGGTTGCCCCGGGTGATGATATTCTTAGTGGTGCTGACGTCCTCGGTGCATTTGTTGATGTAGGCTGACACAGTCATGGCACACGCATGTCTAATCTACATCGGGAAAACTGGGAGGGAGGGAGGCAGGCAGGGAGGCAGGCAGGGAGGCAGGCAGGGAGGCAGGCAGTGTCTGTCTGTTGAGGTTTTCACCTTGTTCTTCTCCTGCTGAAGTTCTAACTGGACGTCCATCAGTTTGGTTCTCAGCTCGTCATTGGCGGCCTGAAGGGCGTCCGTTCGCTCCGCCTTGGCCCGCCCTGCCGGAGCTCGTTTGGACATCTCTTACTCGAGTCTCGCCCGGTCGTCAGTCAGAGATCACAACATTTGTACCTGGAGAGCACAAACGCAGCGCTGTTTTCCACTGGCTTCGAACTCAACTTCAATCGGTACCGTAACTTACAACATCATAAACATAGAACTAGCTTGACTTATTCATTGAATAAATGCATTTGGTTCTTCAAAACTGCATCACGCAACATAGCGTGACCGAGACGGCCGTTATCCACCTGCGTGAAGTTATTTGGTGAAATGAATGAGATGTTTAAGACACCATCGTTCTGTCTCTATGTAGATGAAGGGAAATAATCGATTGCTGAAGGTCCAAAGGTGTTGTGATAAACAAATAAACATATTAGTGATTAGTGACATATTTGTGATAAACATATTAGGCAGGATAATCACATATGTTAACGTGACTGCCCACACTGTATTTATTTATGGTTATTTGTTAAATCGAGTACTGTTAGACATGAAATAGGAAGTGTTTAACATAAATGGAAGACGAAAGGGGTACTCACCATTGTAGCTCCTGCTGGTCAATGATACGAGCCTCTTCTTGCAGTGGAAAACATACAGCCAACAAACACCGTGGAACCTAAAGGAATGAAATTAAACATTAACATTTAGCCTCAACCAACATTCACAGATACAACGCAACGCAAACTACACAAACGTAAATCTTTTTAAACACAATGAGTTGTACTTACCGTGTACGCTCTAGACGGTCCACTTGCAAGCGGAAAATAAAGATATTTCTGTTGATAATCGTCGTGTTTGTATCCGGTGTCTCGCTCAAGGCCATTGCGCCCACAGATTTGAATTTTGGCGAGAGTTCAGCCTATTGACGTCATTTCCGCGGTGTAATACCCGCATATCTGAAACGGCAAAGTTAAGAGTAGAGTTAAATAAAGTTTTTAGTCAACGCAATAATTTACAACCGTTGACCAGTCGAAATAATCGTCGAAATTTGGCGTCTGTGGCTGGAAGCAGACGCCGAGTTCGACATTCCTCCCAAACGCCACACTCCCTTGCTTTTCAGGGCTAAAAAAAAACAGTTGTAATTACCTTGTACGCTCTAGACGGTCAAGTTGCAAGCTGAAAACAAAAATATTTGCCTTGTTAGTCATCGTGTTACTAACAGCTGTGTCTTGTTTGCCAGAACTGCCGCTTTCCTACTTCCTGTTGCAAGCCACGCCCACGGATTATAATTTTGCCGTGAGTTCCGCCTATTGACGTCATGTCCGCGTCACATGACTGCGACGTAATATTATCTAAAACTGTTTGTGCGGTATTGTGTTGTTCTGTGCGGTATTGTGTTATTCTGTGCGGCGTCGTGTTGTTCTGTGCGGCGTCGTGTTGTTCAGTGCGACGTCGTGTTGTTCAGTGCGGCATGGTGTTGTTCAGTGCGGCATGGTGTTGTTCAGTGCGGCATGGTGTTGTTCAGTGCGGCATAATGTTGTTCAGTGCGGCATAATGTTGTTCAGTGCGGCATGGTGTTGTTCAGTGCGGCATGGTGTTGTTCAGTGCGGCATGGTGTTGTTCAGTGCGGCATAATGTTGTTCAGTGCGCCATAATGTTGTTCAGTGCGGCATGGTGTTGTTCAGTGCGGGATGGTGTTGTTCAGTGCAGGATGGTGTTGTTCAGTGCGGCATGGTGTTGTTCAATGCGGCATGGTGTTGTTCAGTGCGGGATGGTGTTGTTCAGTGCGGCATGGTGTTGTTCAGTGCGGCATAATGTTGTTCAGTGCGGCATGGTGTTGTTCAGTGCGGCATGGTGTTGTTCAGTGCGGCATGGTGTTGTTCAGTGCGGAATGGTGTTGTTCAGTGCGGCATGGTGTTGTTCAGTCCGGGATGGTGTTGTTCAATGCGGGATCGTGTTGTTCAGTGCGGGGTGGTGTTGTTCAGTGCGGGATGGTGTTGTTCAGTGCGGCATGGTGTTGTTCAATGCGGCATGGTGTTGTTCACTGCGGGATGGTGTTGTTCAATGCGGGATCGTGTTGTTCAGTGCGGCATAATGTTGTTCAGTGCAGCATGGTGTTGTTCAGTGCGGCATGGTGTTGTTCAGTGCGACATAATGTTGTTCAGTGCGGCATAATGTTGTTCAGTGCGGCATAATGTTGTTCAGTGCGGCATGGTGTTGTTCAGTGCGGCATGGTGTTGTTCAGTGCGGCATGGTGTTGTTCAGTGCAGGATGGTGTTGTTCAGTGCGGCATGGTGTTGTTCAATGCGGCATGGTGTTGTTCAGTGCGGGATGGTGTCGTTCAGTGCAGGATGGTGTCGTTCAGTGCGGCATGGTGTTGTTCAGTGCGGAATGGTGTTGTTCAGTGCGGCATGGTGTTGTTCAGTGCGGCATGGTGTTGTTCAGTGCAGGATGGTGTTGTTCAGTGCGGCATGGTGTTGTTCAGTGCGGCATGGTGTTGTTCAGTGCGGCATGGTGTTGTTCAGTGCGGCATGGTGTTGTTCAGTGCGGCATGGTGTTGTTCAGTGCGGCATGGTGTTGTTCAGTGCGGCATGGTGTTGTTCAGTGCGGCATGGTGTTGTTCAGTGCGGCATAATGTTGTCCAGTGCGCCATAATGTTGTTCAGTGCGGCATGGTGTTGTTTAGTGCGGGATGGTGTTGTTCAGTGCAGGATGGTGTTGTTCAGTGCGGCATGGTGTTGTTCAGTGCGGCATGGTGTTGTTCAGTGCGGGATGGTGTTGTTCAGTGCGGCATGGTGTTGTTCAGTGCGGCATAATGTTGTTCAGTGCGGCATGGTGTTGTTCAGTGCGGCATGGTGTTGTTCAGTGCGGCATGGTGTTGTTCAGTGCGGCATGGTGTTGTTCAGTGCGGAATGGTGTTGTTCAGTGCGGCATGGTGTTGTTCAGTGCGGGATGGTGTTCAATGCGGGATCGTGTTGTTCAGTGCGGGGTGGTGTTGTTCAGTGCAGGATGGTGTTGTTCAGTGCAGGATGGTGTTGTTCAGTGCGGCATGGTGTTGTTCAATGCAGGATCGTGTTGTTCAGTGCAGCATAATGTTGTTCAGTGCAGCATGGTGTTGTTCAGTGCGGCATGGTGTTGTTCAATGCGGCATGGTGTTGTTCAGTGCGGGATGGTGTTGTTCAGTGCGGCATGGTGTTTTTCAGTGCGGCATAATGTTGTTCAGTGCGGCATGGTGTTGTTCAGTGCGGCATGGTGTTGTTCAGTGCGACATAATGTTGTTCAGTGCGGCATAATGTTGTTCAGTGCGGCATGGTGTTGTTCAGTGCGGCATGGTGTTGTTCAGTGCGGCATGGTGTTGTTCAGTGCGGCATGGTGTTGTTCAGTGCAGGATGGTGTTGTTCAGTGCAGGATGGTGTTGTTCAATGCGGCATGGTGTTGTTCAGTGCGGGATGGTGTTGTTCAGTGCAGGATGGTGTTGTTCAGTGCGGCATGGTGTTGTTCAGTGCGGCATGGTGTTGTTCAGTGCGGCATGGTGTTGTTCAGTGCGGCATGGTGTTGTTCAGTGCAGGATGGTGTTGTTCAATGCGGCATGGTGTTGTTCAGTCCGGGATGGTGTTGTTCAATGCGGGATCGTGTTGTTCAGTGCGGGGTGGTGTTGTTCAGTGCGGGATGGTGTTGTTCAGTGCGGCATGGTGTTGTTCAATGCGGCATGGTGTTGTTCAGTGCGGGATGGTGTTGTTCATTGCGGCATGGTGTTGTTCAGTGCGGCATGGTGTTGTTCAGTGCGGCATGGTGTTGTTCAGTGCGGCATGGTGTTGTTCAGTGCGGCATAATGTTGTTCAGTGCGGCATGGTGTTGTTCAGTGTGGAAAGGTGTTGTTCAGTGCAGGATGGTGTTGTTCAGTGCGGCATGGTGTTGTTCAATGCAGGATCGTGTTGTTCAGTGCAGCATAATGTTGTTCAGTGCAGCATGGTGTTGTTCAGTGCGGCATGGTGTTGTTCAATGCGGCATGGTGTTGTTCACTGCGGGATGGTGTTGTTCAATGCGGGATCGTGTTGTTCAGTGCGGCATGGTGTTGTTCAGTGCAGCATGGTGTTGTTCAGTGCGGCATGGTGTTGTTCAGTGCGACATAATGTTGTTCAGTGCGGCATAATGTTGTTCAGTGCGGCATAATGTTGTTCAGTGCGGCATGGTGTTGTTCAGTGCGGCATGGTGTTGTTCAGTGCGGCATGGTGTTGTTCAGTGCAGGATGGTGTTGTTCAGTGCGGCATGGTGTTGTTCAATGCGGCATGGTGTTGTTCAGTGCGGGATGGTGTTGTTCAGTGCAGGATGGTGTTGTTCAGTGCGGCATGGTGTTGTTCAGTGCGGAATGGTGTTGTTCAGTGCGGCATGGTGTTGTTCAGTGCGGCATGGTGTTGTTCAGTGCAGGATGGTGTTGTTCAATGCGGGATCGTGTTGTTCAGTGCGGCATGGTGTTGTTCAGTGCGGGATGGTGTTGTTCAGTGCGGCATAATGTTGTTCAGTGCGGCATGGTGTTGTTCAGTGCGGCATGGTGTTGTTGAGTGCGGCATGGTGTTGTTGAGTGCGGCATGGTGTTGTTCAGTGCGGCATAATGTTGTCCAGTGTGCCATAATGTTGTTCAGTGCGGCATGGTGTTGTTTAGTGCGGGATGGTGTTGTTCAGTGCGGCATGGTGTTGTTCAATGCAGCATGGTGTTGTTCAGTGCGGGATGGTGTTGTTCAGTGCGGCATGGTGTTGTTCAGTGTGGCATAATGTTGTTCAGTGCGGCATGGTGTTGTTCAGTGCGGCATGGTGTTGTTCAGTGCGGCATGGTGTTGTTCAGTGCGGCATGGTGTTGTTCAGTGCGGCATGGTGTTGTTCAGTGCGGAATGGTGTTGTTCAGTGCGGCATGGTGTTGTTCAGTGCGGGATGGTGTTGTTCAATGCGGGATCGTGTTGTTCAGTGCGGGGTGGTGTTGTTCAGTGCAGGATGGTGTTGTTCAGTGCAGGATGGTGTTGTTCAGTGCGGCATGGTGTTGTTCAATGCAGGATCGTGTTGTTCAGTGCAGCATAATGTTCAGTGCAGCATGGTGTTGTTCAGTGCGGCATGGTGTTGTTCAATGCGGCATGGTGTTGTTCAGTGCGGGATGGTGTTGTTCAGTGCGGCATGGTGTTTTTCAGTGCGGCAAAATGTTGTTCAGTGCGGCATGGTGTTGTTCAGTGCGGCATGGTGTTGTTCAGTGCAGGATGGTGTTGTTCAGTGCGGCATGGTGTTCAATGCAGGATCGTGTTGTTCAGTGCAGCATAATGTTGTTCAGTGCAGCATGGTGTTGTTCAGTGCGGCATGGTGTTGTTCAATGCGGCATGGTGTTGTTCACTGCGGGATGGTGTTGTTCAATGCGGGATCGTGTTGTTCAGTGCGGCATAATGTTGTTCAGTGCAGCATGGTGTTGTTCAGTGCGGCATGGTGTTGTTCAGTGCTACATAATGTTGTTCAGTGCGGCATAATGTTGTTCAGTGCGGCATAATGTTGTTCAGTGCGGCATGGTGTTGTTCAGTGCGGCATGATGTTGTTCAGTGCGGCATGGTGTTGTTCAGTGCAGGATGGTGTTGTTCAGTGCGGCATGGTGTTGTTTAATGCGGCATGGTGTTGTTCAGTGCGGGATGGTGTTGTTCAGTGCAGGATGGTGTTGTTCAGTGCGGCATGGTGTTGTTCAGTGCGGAATGGTGTTGTTCAGTGCGGCATGGTGTTGTTCAGTGCGGCATGGTGTTGTTCAGTGCAGGATGGTGTTGTTCAATGCGGGATCGTGTTGTTCAGTGCGGCATGGTGTTGTTCAGTGCGGCATGGTGTTGTTCAGTGCGGCATAATGTTGCTCAGTGCGGCATGGTGTTGTTCAGTGCGGCATGGTGTTGTTCAGTGCGGCATGGTGTTGTTCAATGCGGCATGGTGTTGTTCAGTGCGGCATAATGTTGTCCAGTGCGCCATAATGTTGTTCAGTGCGGCATGGTGTTGTTTAGTGCGGGATGGTGTTGTTCAGTGCAGGATGGTGTTGTTCAGTGCGGCATGGTGTTGTTCAATGCGGCATGGTGTTGTTCAGTGCGGGATGGTGTTGTTCAGTGCGGCATGGTGTTGTTCAGTGCGGCATAATGTTGTTCAGTGCGGCATGGTGTTGTTCAGTGCGGCATGGTGTTGTTCAGTGCGGCATGGTGTTGTTCAGTGCGGCATGGTGTTGTTCAGTGCGGAATGGTGTTGTTCAGTGCGGCATGGTGTTGTTCAGTGCGGGATGGTGTTGTTCAATGCGGGATCGTGTTGTTCAGTGCGGGGTGGTGTTGTTCAGTGCAGGATGGTGTTGTTCAGTGCAGGATGGTGTTGTTCAGTGCGGCATGGTGTTGTTCAATGCAGGATCGTGTTGTTCAGTGCAGCATAATGTTGTTCAGTGCAGCATGGTGTTGTTCAGTGCGGCATGGTGTTGTTCAATGCGGCATGGTGTTGTTCAGTGCGGGATGGTGTGTTTCAGTGCGGCATGGTGTTTTTCAGTGCGGCATAATGTTGTTCAGTGCGGCATGGTGTTGTTCAGTGCGGCATGGTGTTGTTCAGTGCGACATAATGTTGTTCAGTGCGGCATAATGTTGTTCAGTGCGGCATGGTGTTGTTCAGTGCGGCATGGTGTTGTTCAGTGCGGCATGGTGTTGTTCAGTGCGGCATGGTGTTGTTCAGTGCAGGATGGTGTTGTTCAGTGCAGGATGGTGTTGTTCAATGCGGCATGGTGTTGTTCAGTGCGGGATGGTGTTGTTCAGTGCAGGATGGTGTTGTTCTGTGCGGCATGGTGTTGTTCAGTGCGGAATGGTGTTGTTCAGTGCGGCATGGTGTTGTTCAGTGCGGCATGGTGTTGTTCAGTGCAGGATGGTGTTGTTCAATGCGGGATGGTGTTCAGTGCGGGATGGTGTTGTTCAGTGCAGGATGGTGTTGTTCAGTGCGGCATGGTGTTGTTCAATGCGGCATGGTGTTGTTCAGTGCAGGATGGTGTTGTTCAGTGCGGCATGGTGTTGTTCAATGCGGCATGGTGTTGTTCAATGCGGCATGGTGTTGTTCAGTGCGGCATGGTGTTGTTCAGTGCGGCATGGTGTTGTTCAGTGCAGCGTAATGTTGTTCAGTGCGGCATGGTGTTGTTCAGTGCGGAATGGTGTTGTTCAGTGCGGCATGGTGTTGTTCAGTGCGGGATGGTGTTGTTCAGTGCGGCATAGTGTTGCTCAGTGCGGCATGGTGTTGTTCATTGCGGGATGGTGTTGTTCATTGCGGCATGGTGTTGTTCAGTGCGGCATGGTGTTGTTCAGTGCGGCATGGTGTTGTTCAGTGCGGCATAATGTTGTTCAGTGCGCCATAATGTTGTTCAGTGCGGCATGGTGTTGTTCAGTGCGGGATGGTGTTGTTCAGTGCAGGATGGTGTTGTTCAGTGCGGCATGGTGTTGTTCAATGCGGGATCGTGTTGTTCAGTGCGGCATGGTGTTGTTCAGTGCGGCATGGTGTTGTTCAGTGCGGCATGGTGTTGTTCAGTGCGGCATAATGTTGTTCAGTGCGGCATAATGTTGTTCAGTGCGGCATAATGTTGTTCAGTGCGGCATAATGTTGTTCAGTGCGGGATGGTGTTGTTCATTGCGTCATGGTGTTGTTCAGTGCGGCATGGTGTTGTTCAGTGCGGCGTGGTGTTGTTCAGTGCGGGATGGTGTTGTTCAGTGCAGGATGGTGTTGTTCAGTGCGGCATGGTGTTGTTCAGTGCGGCATGGTGTTGTTCATTTCGGCATAATGTTGTTCAGTGCGGCATAATGTTGTTTAGTGCGGCATGGTGTTGTTCAGTGCGGGATGGTGTTGTTCAGTGCGTTATAATGTTGTTCAGTGCGGCATGGTGTTGTTCAGTGCGGCATGGTGTTGTTCAGTGCGGCATGGTGTTGTTCAGTGCGGCATAATGTTGTTCAGTGCGGCATAATGTTGTTCAGTGCGGCATGGTGTTGTTCAGTGCGGGATGGTGTTGTTCAGTGCGGGATGGTGTTGTTCAGTGCGGCATGGTGTTCAATGCAGAATGGTGTTGTTCAGTGCAGGATGGTGTTGTTCAGTGCGGCATGGTGTTGTTCAGTGCGGCATAATGTTGTTTAGTGCGGCATGGTGTTGTTCAGTGCGGGATGGTGTTGTTCAGTGCGTTATAATGTTGTTCAGTGCGGCATGGTGTTGTTCAGTGCAGCGTAATGTTGTTCAGTGCAGCATGGTGTTGTTCAGTGCGGAATGGTGTTGTTCAGTGCGGCATGGTGTTGTTCAGTGCGGGATGGTGTTGTTCAGTGCGGCATGGTGTTGCTCAGTGCGGCATGGTGTTGTTCAGTGCGGGATGGTGTTGTTCATTGCGGCATGGTGTTGTTCAGTGCGGCATGGTGTTGTTCAGTGCGGCATGGTGTTGTTCAGTGCGGCATAATGTTGTTCAGTGCGCCATAATGTTGTTCAGTGCGTTATAATGTTGTTCAGTGCGGCATAATGTTGTTCAGTGCGGGATGGTGTTGTTCATTGCGGCATGGTGTTGTTCAGTGCGTTATGGTGTTGTTCAGTGCGGCATGGTGTTGTTCAGTGCGGGATGGTGTTGTTCAGTGCAGGATGGTGTTGTTCAGTGCGGCATGGTGTTGTTCAGTGCGGCATGGTGTTGTTCATTTCGGCATAATGTTGTTCAGTGCGGCATAATGTTGTTTAGTGCGGCATGGTGTTGTTCAGTGCGGGATGGTGTTGTTCAGTGCGTTATAATGTTGTTCAGTGCGGCATGGTGTTGTTCAGTGCGGCATTGTGTTGTTCAGTGCGGCATGGTGTTGTTCAGTGCGGCATAATGTTGTTCAGTGCGGCATAATGTTGTTCAGTGCGGCATGGTGTTGTTCAGTGCGGGATGGTGTTGTTCAGTGCGGGATGGTGTTGTTCAGTGCGGCATGGTGTTCAATGCGGAATGGTGTTGTTCAGTGCAGGATGGTGTTGTTCAGTGCGGCATGGTGTTGTTCAGTGCGGCATAATGTTGTTCAGTGCGGCATGGTGTTGTTCAGTGCGGCATGGTGTTGTTCAGTGCGGCATGGTGTTGTTCAGTGCGGCATAATGTTCAGTGCGGCATAATGTTGTTCAGTGCGGCATGGTGTTGTTCAGTGCGGGATGGTGTTGTTCAGTGCAGGATGGTGTTGTTCAATGCGGCATGGTGTTGTTCAGTGCGGGATGGTGTTGTTCAGTGCAGGATGGTGTTGTTCTGTGCGGCATGGTGTTCAGTGCGGAATGGTGTTGTTCAGTGCGGCATGGTGTTGTTCAGTGCGGCATGGTGTTGTTCAGTGCAGGATGGTGTTGTTCAATGCGGGATGGTGTTCAGTGCGGGATGGTGTTGTTCAGTGCGGCATAATGTTGTTCAGTGCGGCATGGTGTTGTTCAGTGCGGCATGGTGTTGTTCAGTGCGGCATAATGTTCAGTGCGGCATAATGTTGTTCAGTGCGGCATGGTGTTGTTCAGTGCGGGATGGTGTTGTTCAGTGCAGGATGGTGTTGTTGTTCAGTGCAGTATCGTTGTGTTGTTCGTATTGTGTTTAACACTTAGCCTCTAACACTTAGCCTCTAACACTTAGCCTCTAGCATCTAGAAGGTAAATAAATAGGAAGGAAGGACTCACCGGTGACGTCTTCGCCCACGTCCAAGCGTTGTACTTTGTATTTTCATCCTTCTGACAGTGGAAAACATAGCCAACAAACACCGTGGAACCTAAACGAATGAAAGAAAACTATCATTTGGCCACAACCAACATTCACAGATACAACACAATGTGACGTGCGGGGTTGAGGTTAAAGGTTGAGTGAAGGGCCCTCGTTTTAAACTACTTTTTTGAAAAGGATTGGGAACAAGTAAGACGTATTTAATTTATTTAATGGGAAGTAGTAAGAGCTATTGAATTTAATCTATGTATTATATTCTATTGTATTGTATTCTGTTGTATTCTTTTGGATTGTATTCACACTAACCCCACTAAAACTTCAGCCCACAAAAACTCGCCTCTGGCGCCTAGCCTCTGGCACTTAGCCTCTAACACTTAGCCTTTAACACTTAGCCTTTAACACTTAGCCTTTAACACTTAGCCTTTAACACTTAGCCTAGAAGGTGAATAAATAGGGTTAAAGGTTGAGTGAAGGGACCTCGTTTGAAACTACTTTTTTGTAAAGGAGTGGGAATAAGTAAGACGTATTTAATTTATTTAATGGGAAGTAGTAAGACTTATTAAATTTATTTAATCTACTTTTCTTCCCAGGCAAAATTTGATGTGCTGCAATTCCAAATTTCCAAAGTGAATGAAGGAATGAAGTCCTTTAAATTATGATTTTGTATAAATACTAGGCATTAACACAAAATCGACGGCACAAAATGGGCAGACTTTACTTGTTTGAAAAGGACTGGTTACAAGACAGACTTTTTTAATTTATTTAATGGGAAGAAGACTTATTTAGTTTAATTGATCTATTTTTGTTCCCTGCCAAAATTCGATTTGCTGCAATTCCAAATTTCCAAAGTGAATGAAGGAAAGAAGTCGTTTAAATTATGATTTTGTTTAAATACTAGGCATAGACACAAAATCTACGGCACAAAATGGGCAGACTTTACTTGTTTGAAGAGGACTGGTTACAAGACAGACTTTTCTGATTTATTTAATGGGAAGAAGACTTATTTAGTTTATTTAATCTATTTTTGTTCCCTGGCAAAATTGGATTTGCTGAAATTGTATTTTGCCAAATCTTGCCTTGAGACCTGATAGGAAGTATTAAACGCTTAGTTAAATCAATACAAGTTGGTAATAAGAGCGAGTAATGTTGGTTGAACCGATGAATGAAGGTTGAAAGCAATTTAAATTATGACTTTGTATAAATACTAGATATTAACAGAACATCTACTGCGCGAAATGGGCAGAGTTTACTTGTTTGAGAAGGAGTGGCTTATTCAAAACTAAGATTTATTTAATCTGTTTGTTCCCAGGCAAAATTGGATGTGATGCAATTCCAAATTTCACCACATGATGGTGCCCAATTTTGACTTCATAGGACATATTAAACACTTAGCTTGTTATTATGTTCAAGGTAATCAGATTTGTTTATTATTCTAATGGCCTCTTCAAAACTATTCTGGATTACTACTTTGGATCTATTCTACATTACTTGGCAACAACATACTCTGTAACAGATTAGGCAGTATAATCATATCTGTTAACTTGAGAGTGCCCACACTCAATCTACTTATCGTGATGTGTTAAATCAATTACTGTTAGACATTATTTGTCTGATAATCTACCAAATCTTTGAATTGAAGAATTTGTGATTTAATTAATAGCTTGTTGTTATGTTAAGGGTAATCAGACTTGTATATAATTCTAATGGCCTTCTTTTGAAAACTATTCTGAATTACAACTTTGGATCTTATATTACTTTGCAACAATCTACTCCGTGACAGATTAGGCAGTATAATCACATATGTTAACTTCAGTGCCCACACTGTATTTATTTATGGTTATTTGTTAAATCAAGTACTGTTAGACATGAAATAGGAAGTGTTTAACATAAATGTTATGGCTACTCACCATTGTAGCTCGCTCCTGATCAATGATACGAGCCTCTTCTTGCAGTGGAAAACTTGCAGCCAACAAACACCGTGGAACCTAAAGGAATGAAATTAAACATTAACATTTCGCCTCGACCAATTTTCACACGTACAACGCAACGCGGCTACACTTCTGCTATTACAAACGTAAATCTCCTTAAACACAATGAGTGTTACTTACCGTGTACGCTCTAGACGGTCCAGTTGCAAGCAGAAAATAAAGATATTTCTGTTGATAATCGTCGCTGCTCAGTGGCTCACGGCCATCGCGCCAACAGATTTGAATTTTGGCGGAGGTTCGGGCAATTACGTCATATCCGCGGCATTTGACTGCGACGTAATACCCGCTTATCTGAAACGGCAGTTAAAAGTAGAGTTACATCAAGTTTTCTTGGAACCTAAACGAATGAAAGAAAACTATCATTTGGCCACAACCAACATTCACAGATACAACACAACGTGCGGGGTTGGGGTTAAAGATTGAGTGAAGGGCCCTCGTTTTAAACTACTGTTTTGAAAAGGAGTGGGAACAAGTAAGACGTATTTAATTTATTTAATGGGAAGTAGTAAGACTTATTAAATTTATTTAATCTACTTTTCTTCCCAGGCAAAATTTGATGTGCTGCAATTCCAAATTTCCAAAGTGAATGAAGGAATGAAGTCCTTTAAATTATGATTTTGTATAAATACTAGGCATTAACACAAAATCGACGGCACAAAATGGGCAGACTTTACTTGTTTGAAAAGGACTGGTTACAAGACAGACTTTTTTAATTTATTTAATGGGAAGAAGACTTATTTAGTTTAATTGATCTATTTTTGTTCCCTGCCAAAATTCGATTTGCTGCAATTCCAAATTTCCAAAGTGAATGAAGGAAAGAAGTCGTTTAAATTATGATTTTGTTTAAATACTAGGCATAGACACAAAATCTACGGCACAAAATGGGCAGACTTTACTTGTTTGAAGAGGACTGGTTACAAGACAGACTTTTCTGATTTTTTTAATGGGAAGAGGACTTATTTAGTTTATTTAATCTATTTTTGTTCCCTGGCAAAATTGGATTTGCTGAAATTGTATTTTGCCAAATCTCGATTTGAGACCTGATAGGAAGTATTAAACGCTTAGTTAAATCAATACAAGTTGGTAATAAGAGCGAGTAATGTTGGTTGAACCGATGAATGAAGGTTGAAAGCAATTTAAATTATGACTTTGTATAAATACTAGATATTAACAGAACATCTACTGCGCAAAATGGGCAGAGTTTACTTGTTTGAGAAGGAGTGGCTTATTCAAAACTAAGATTTATGTAATCTGTTTGTTCCCAGGCAAAATTGGATGTGATGCAATTCCAAATTTCACCACATGATGGTGCCCAATTTTGACTTCATAGGACATATTAAACACTTAGCTTGTTATTATGTTCAAGGTAATCAGATTTGTTTATCATTCTAATGGCCTCTTCAAAACTATTCTGGATTACTACTTTGGATCTATTCTACATTACTTGGCAACAACATACTCTGTAACAGATTAGGCAGTATAATCACATATGTTAACTTGAGAGTGCCCACACTCAATCTACTTATCGTGATGTGTTAAATCAATTACTGTTAGACATTATTTGTCTGATAATCTACCAAATCTTTGAATTGAAGAATTTGTGATTTAATTAATAGCTTGTTCAGGGTAATCAGACTTGTATATAATTCTAATGGCCTTCTTTTGAAAACTATTCTGAATTACAACTTTGGATCTTATATTACTTTGCAACAATCTACTCCGTGACAGATTAGGCAGTATAATCACATATGTTAACTTCAGTGCCCACACTGTATTTATTTATGGTTATTTGTTAAATCAAGTACTGTTAGACATGAAATAGGAAGTGTTTAACATAAATGTTATGGCTACTCACCATTGTAGCTCGCTCCTGATCAATGATACGAGCCTCTTCTTGCAGTGGAAAACTTGCAGCCAACAAACACCGTGGAACCTAAAGGAATGAAATTAAACATTAACATTTCGCCTCGACCAATTTTCACACGTACAACGCAACGCGGCTACACTTCTGCTATTACAAACGTAAATCTCCTTAAACACAATGAGTGTTACTTACCGTGTACGCTCTAGACGGTCCAGTTGCAAGCAGAAAATAAAGATATTTCTGTTGATAATCGTCGCTGCTCAGTGGCTCACGGCCATCGCGCCAACAGATTTGAATTTTGGCGGAGGTTCGGGCAATTACGTCATATCCGCGGCATTTGACTGCGACGTAATACCCGCTTATCTGAAACGGCAGTTAAAAGTAGAGTTACATCAAGTTTTCTTGGAACCTAAACGAATGAAAGAAAACTATCATTTGGCCACAACCAACATTCACAGATACAACACAACGTGCGGGGTTGAGGTTAAAGATTGAGTGAAGGGCCCTCGTTTTAAACTACTGTTTTGAAAAGGAGTGGGAACAAGTAAGACGTATTTAATTTATTTAATGGGAAGTAGTAAGACTTATTAAATTTATTTAATCTACTTTTCTTCCCAGGCAAAATTTGATGTGCTGCAATTCCAAATTTCCAAAGTGAATGAAGGAATGAAGTCCTTTAAATTATGATTTTGTATAAATACTAGGCATTAACACAAAATCGACGGCACAAAATGGGCAGACTTTACTTGTTTGAAAAGGACTGGTTACAAGACAGACTTTTTTAATTTATTTAATGGGAAGAAGACTTATTTAGTTTAATTGATCTATTTTTGTTCCCTGCCAAAATTCGATTTGCTGCAATTCCAAATTTCCAAAGTGAATGAAGGAAAGAAGTCGTTTAAATTATGATTTTGTTTAAATACTAGGCATAGACACAAAATCTACGGCACAAAATGGGCAGACTTTACTTGTTTGAAGAGGACTGGTTACAAGACAGACTTTTCTGATTTATTTAATGGGAAGAGGACTTATTTAGTTTATTTAATCTATTTTTGTTCCCTGGCAAAATTGGATTTGCTGAAATTGTATTTTGCCAAATCTCGATTTGAGACCTGATAGGAAGTATTAAACGCTTAGTTAAATCAATACAAGTTGGTAATAAGAGCGAGTAATGTTGGTTGAACCGATGAATGAAGGTTGAAAGCAATTTAAATTATGACTTTGTATAAATACTAGATATTAACAGAACATCTACTGCGCAAAATGGGCAGAGTTTACTTGTTTGAGAAGGAGTGGCTTATTCAAAACTAAGATTTATGTAATCTGTTTGTTCCCAGGCAAAATTGGATGTGATGCAATTCCAAATTTCACCACATGATGGTGCCCAATTTTGACTTCATAGGACATATTAAACACTTAGCTTGTTATTATGTTCAAGGTAATCAGATTTGTTTATCATTCTAATGGCCTCTTCAAAACTATTCTGGATTACTACTTTGGATCTATTCTACATTACTTGGCAACAACATACTCTGTAACAGATTAGGCAGTATAATCACATATGTTAACTTGAGAGTGCCCACACTCAATCTACTTATCGTGATGTGTTAAATCAATTACTGTTAGACATTATTTGTCTGATAATCTAACAAATCTTTGAATTGAAGAATTTGTGATTTAATTAATAGCTTGTTCAGGGTAATCAGACTTGTATATAATTCTAATGGCCTTCTTTTGAAAACTATTCTGAATTACAACTTTGGATCTTATATTACTTTGCAACAATCTACTCCGTGACAGATTAGGCAGTATAATCACATATGTTAACTTCAGTGCCCACACTGTATTTATTTATGGTTATTTGTTAAATCAAGTACTGTTAGACATGAAATAGGAAGTGTTTAACATAAATGTTATGGCTACTCACCATTGTAGCTCGCTCCTGGTCAATGATACGAGCCTCTTCTTGCAGTGGAAAACTTGCAGCCAACAAACACCGTGGAACCTAAAGGAATGAAATTAAACATTAACATTTCGCCTCGACCAATTTTCACACGTACAACGCAACGCGGCTACACTTCTGCTATTACAAACGTAAATCTCCTTAAACACAATGAGTGTTACTTACCGTGTACGCTCTAGACGGTCCAGTTGCAAGCAGAAAATAAAGATATTTCTGTTGATAATCGTCGCTGCTCAGTGGCTCACGGCCATCGCGCCAAGAGATTTGAATTTTGGCGGAGGTTCGGGCAATTACGTCATATCCACGGCACATGACTGCGACGTAATACCCGCTTATCTGAAACGGCAGTTAAAAGTAGAGTTACATCAAGTTTTCTTGGAACCTAAACGAATGAAAGAAAACTATCATTTGGCCACAACCAACATTCACAGATACAACACAACGTGCGGGGTTGGGGTTAAAGATTGAGTGAAGGGCCCTCGTTTTAAACTACTGTTTTGAAAAGGAGTGGGAACAAGTAAGACGTATTTAATTTATTTAATGGGAAGTAGTAAGACTTATTAAATTTATTTAATCTACTTTTCTTCCCAGGCAAAATTTGATGTGCTGCAATTCCAAATTTCCAAAGTGAATGAAGGAATGAAGTCCTTTAAATTATGATTTTGTATAAATACTAGGCATTAACACAAAATCGACGGCACAAAATGGGCAGACTTTACTTGTTTGAAAAGGACTGGTTACAAGACAGACTTTTTTAATTTATTTAATGGGAAGAAGACTTATTTAGTTTAATTGATCTATTTTTGTTCCCTGCCAAAATTCGATTTGCTGCAATTCCAAATTTCCAAAGTGAATGAAGGAAAGAAGTCGTTTAAATTATGATTTTGTTTAAATACTAGGCATAGACACAAAATCTACGGCACAAAATGGGCAGACTTTACTTGTTTAAAGAGGACTGGTTACAAGACAGACTTTTCTGATTTATTTAATGGGAAGAGGACTTATTTAGTTTATTTAATCTATTTTTGTTCCCTGGCAAAATTGGATTTGCTGAAATTGTATTTTGCCAAATCTCGATTTGAGACCTGATAGGAAGTATTAAACGCTTAGTTAAATCAATACAAGTTGGTAATAAGAGCGAGTAATGTTGGTTGAACCGATGAATGAAGGTTGAAAGCAATTTAAATTATGACTTTGTATAAATACTAGATATTAACAGAACATCTACTGCGCAAAATGGGCAGAGTTTACTTGTTTGAGAAGGAGTGGCTTATTCAAAACTAAGATTTATGTAATCTGTTTGTTCCCAGGCAAAATTGGATGTGATGCAATTCCAAATTTCACCACATGATGGTGCCCAATTTTGACTTCATAGGACATATTAAACACTTAGCTTGTTATTATGTTCAAGGTAATCAGATTTGTTTATCATTCTAATGGCCTCTTCAAAACTATTCTGGATTACTACTTTGGATCTATTCTACATTACTTGGCAACAACATACTCTGTAACAGATTAGGCAGTATAATCACATATGTTAACTTGAGAGTGCCCACACTCAATCTACTTATCGTGATGTGTTAAATCAATTACTGTTAGACATTATTTGTCTGATAATCTACCAAATCTTTGAATTGAAGAATTTGTGATTTAATTAATAGCTTGTTCAGGGTAATCAGACTTGTATATAATTCTAATGGCCTTCTTTTGAAAACTATTCTGAATTACAACTTTGGATCTTATATTACTTTGCAACAATCTACTCGGTGACAGATTAGGCAGTATAATCACATATGTTAACTTCAGTGCCCACACTGTATTTATTTATGGTTATTTGTTAAATCAAGTACTGTTAGACATGAAATAGGAAGTGTTTAACATAAATGTTATGGCTACTCACCATTGTAGCTCGCTCCTGGTCAATGATATGAGCCTCTTCTTGCAGTGGAAAACTTGCAGCCAACAAACACCGTGGAACCTAAAGGAATGAAATTAAACATTAACATTTCGCCCGGACCAACATTCACACGTACAACGCAACGCGGCTACACTTCTGCTATTACAAACGTAAATCTCCTTAAACACAACGAGTGTTACTTACCGTGTACGCTCTAGGCAAAATTGGATGTGATGCAATTCCAAATCTATCTGAAACGGCAGTTAAAAGTAGAGTTACATCAAGTTTTCTTTTTTAATCAACACAA
This sequence comes from Syngnathus floridae, assembly GCF_059516105.1. Classification (NCBI taxonomy): domain Eukaryota; kingdom Metazoa; phylum Chordata; class Actinopteri; order Syngnathiformes; family Syngnathidae; genus Syngnathus; species Syngnathus floridae. The sequence continues at coordinate 216,555 of NW_028284088.1, read as the reverse complement.
TCATTTACAACCGTTGACCAGAAAGAATCGTCGAAATTCGACGTCCCCCACAAACGCCACGCTCACTCGCTTTTCAGGGCAACAAAAGTACTTCTTTTTAAAAACGATGAGTTGTACTTACCGTGTACGCTCTGGACGGTCCAGTTGCAAGCAGAAAATAAAAATATTTCTCTTGTTAGTCGTATGTTACCATCCGCTGTGTCTTTGTCAACATCGCCGCCATTTTCCTACTTCCTGCTGCGAGCCACGCCCACGGATTTAAATTTGGGCGGAAGCTCTTTCCATTGGCGTCGTTTTCGCGTATAGCAAATCCGATTGGTTGGGAAGGGGGCACGGTTATGCAGCCGAGGAGTCCTGTGATCGGTGGGATGTAAAGTAGGCGTCGACGTCACGTCCGCGTCACGTGACCACGACGTGGCAGACGTCAAATAGCAACCGCTGTTTTGTTTAGTAGACTTACAGTTGTTATGCATTGACATAATGGCGCACACACCAAATAGATTTAAATAAATTAAATAATTCTTCTGCCCACTCTCTTTTAAACAAGTTAACTCTCTCCGCGGATTTGAATTCCGGCGAAAGTTACGCCCATCGACGTCACGTATGTCACGTGACCACGACGTGGCAGATGTCATATAGCAACCGCTGTTTTGTTTAGTAGATTTACAGTTGTTATGCATTGGCATAATGGTGTGCACTCAAAATAGATTTAAATAAATTAAATATTTCTTCTGCCTACTCCCTTTTAAACAAGTTAACTCTGCCCACGTCCATTGACGTCTTGTCTGCGTCACGTGACCACGACGTAGCGACGTCATATAGTAACCGCTGTTTTGACCAGTAGACTTAGTTATTATGCGTTGACATAATGGCGCACTGGTTAGCATGGCCACCTCTTAAGCATGATGATGCGGGTTCGACGCCTGATCAATGTTAGCATGGAGTGAGCTGAAGTGCATGGCGCTGAAGATTTGAATCTTTGAAATGCGCTGAGGTCTGACATATCAGGCAGAATGGTTTGCCATCACGTTCAACAAAAAATAGAAACTTTCCCACTCTGATTAAAACGTCCTGTGTTCATCTACGTATTTTCGTTTTGCTGTGCATCTTTTCCCTGCCATTTCGAGAGCCCAATTGACACTCATAGTTTAAAGAAATGTGTTTGCCCATCCTACTTTGTGGAATTTCACCACATGCGCTTTTGACCAAAATACCAAATTGAACTCAAGTGAAGCCAACACGCACAACCCCCCCCCCCCCCACACACACACACACACACACACACACACACAAATGTTGATATGAACATAAAAGAGCCGCATGCGGTTCGGGAGTTGCGGCTTGGCCAAACCTGTACTATACAACTTTATTTGTATAAAATTTTCACAACAGCTGTCACACAAACAAAGCGGGAAAAACCGAAGACGTGCGTGTTCCGCCCACGCTGGATTTATTTGCACCTTTGAAAAGACACCGTATTGCCGCAGATGTGGCAAAGAGTACTTTTGGGCATCTGAGACGGAAGGATGTCCAAAGCATCACGTCACCTGCTCTGGTAGGCATGGTGGTGGGACGTTGAGGTCAACCGCTTTGGGGTTGGCTGACTCTTTGATCGCAGGATGCCACACACTTGAAGACAGAAGCAGAAAAGCAGAGCTAAATGCAAAATGCATTTAGGGGGGGGGGTTGGTCCAGTAATGCCAGACGGATGAGTGACTGAAGAATGTAGCTATTTTGTCTGAGAAAAAGGTGTGCTCATTGATGAGCTTACCTGTCCTTGTTGCTTCAGCGCTGACTCCAGATCTGCTACTCTGCTTTGATAGTGACCCATTTCTACCATCAGCTTTTCTCTGGTCTGAAAGGAGGAGGAGGGAGGCTCCTCCTCCTCCTTTCAGACCAGAGAACACCCGAGGCTGGGTGAGAACGGGGAGGCTGCGACCCGGCCGGGGGTTGCGGGAAGGGGCGCCACCTTGATCTCCTTCTCGGCGTCGTAGTCCCCTTTCGCTGGTCTGGGCTAGCAGAGCGTAGGCTCGTTGCAGCGCTTGATATTCTTGCGTCAGCTGGCGGTAGCGAAGCTCCGCCTCTTCATGCACACACCAATGCAACACAGCACTAGTACCAGAATCAGTCAGACCGGCGACAACGCACCCGCGACGCAAAGACGAGTCCGATTCCAGGCTGAAGAGGAATGTTTGGTGCCAATACGCTGGCAGAAATGGCGGGCTACCTCTTCGGGTTCCGTGTCGGGGGTTCTGTCGGTGTGAAAAGACAAGGACGATCCGTCCGAGTCCACCAACACGTCTTCGTCGTAGCCGTAAAATGTTTCGATGACCTGCGGGCGCGGAAGCAAACATCTCTCTGAACAAACTGAAGCGACACCTCACGATGAATCGACGAGAGGAACGATAGCGAGAAAAAGGCCATTTCATCTTGCGCAACACCAAGCAGCCGCAAACAAACAGACTCACCTTGCAGGACCTCACGCTTTGTTCCTCCTCAGAGATTCTCGACGTCGGTATCGTAGCAGCAAATCTCTCTCCTGTCGACACAAATAATCCGCCTTTGAGATTCTTTGGATGCAAAGGGAACGAACGGCTCCGGCGCAGAAACAAACGCGACTCACAATGACATTTCTGACATGAGCTCCTGTCTCCAGAGCCTGAAAAACACGTCACCGGCGATGATTGGAGGGACGCTCGTCTTTTCCAAAAGTGACAACTACAGGGTGTGTCAGGGTTTTCCAGATTATCTTTATCGTATCATTGTGTTGCTTTGACTTTGACTGCGACCTGTAATAAATAATATTATTTATCCCTTATTTATCCCTATCGCTTATCCCTTCCTACACAAAGTCGTAAAACACCCCTTGCTATGTTTTGACTAGAGGTCAAGGGCTTCCTCTATTCAATCCACTCTTACACCCACCCTGTTTCTCTTAATTAAAATGCTCGTGCAGGAGCCGAGAGTCAGACTTCATTCGTACAACGGATGGACTCTCCACCTGCAGGTGTCCAAAAGAACTTACTTGTCTCCCGTGTGGTTCTTGCAAAATAAGTTGGAGCGAGCGCAACTCTAACAGGGTGCATTTTGCCACTAGCTGCCTACGGACAATGACGTCGCGCTCGCGGCTCATGGTTGACGGGCTGAGCAGCCGGGCAAGTCCGTCGTTTTCAGCGCACAGCGAGTGGCAAAGGCGCTGACAAAACGGGAGCTTTGAGCTGCTGAAAACGGCAAAACAAGTCTAAAGCGTGTTCAAACGCGTGCGCACAATGCTCCTGCTTGAAAGGTCGGAATTTAAGGGGCCAATTTTTTGGATGGCGGCCGCCGGCCAAGCTTTGGACGGAAAAGGTTTCCTGGCGACAGCGAGCGAGCGCGGCGCTGCCGTACGTGCACCGAGTCGCCTGCCTGAAGACCTTGGACAAGTCGTCGATGATGTGCCGCTGCTCCACAACTTGAAGGAACTCCATTTCACCGTCCTGCTGGCCGCAACCGCGGTCCAGGTCATTGAGCGAACTAGGCCTTCTCTGTGGAACACAAATGCAGTGGACTCTGTTGGCACGCCGCCGTTGTCCGCGTCGACTTACCAAGCTTGCCATCTCCTCGTTCTCCTGGGTGACAAAGCGCACTTTGTTTTCAAGGCGACACAGCACCAGCGAGAGTTCTTCATTCTTCCTGCTCAGGCGTTTGTTTTTGTACAGGAGTGGCAGAAACTGGCTTTCTGTTTCTCTCAGTCGCTTTAGCTGCAAGCATGAAGTGCGGGATGTGAAAGACGCACAACACGCGGGCCAGAACGTATCCATTCCTTTTGCATCGGTTTGAACGGAATCGTGGCTTTGGCTCCCAATAAAAGACATCTACCAGGCAACCGACTCGCCGCGCCGCTCAACTAATAAGCAAGCGCAATGGGTGCCTCGCTGGATGGCGCGCATCAAACGTAGCGCAAACCTTCAAGCGTGCCGTCAATAAATTACCAGTTCATTGCGCTCTTCAGAAAGCAGGGCGTTTCGATCCTCCAGTTTCCTGATGACTGCGCTGAGCTCAGCGATTTTCAGATGAAACCGTCGCGTGTCCCGATCCTCCTGAGACTGAAAACGCCCCGCAACACACACACACAAGCACTCGTTCAAAGTTCAAAACTGTTTTTGTGCTACCTTCCTCCAGCAACGAACTAAGTCATGCGTACTGCAAGTGTGTGATGAGGTGGCTTACGCAATGAAGAGGATTGCTAGTAGCGGCGTTGACCCCACTTCCAGGGTAGTTTAGGCCCGCCCTTTGGGAATCCCTCAGGGCAGCGATCTGCTGCTCGGCAGCCTGAGTCTGCAGCTGAAGGCGGTGGACGTGGCCGGCCCCAGGGCTTCATCCAAAACACTAACCGCTCTGTCTTTCAGCTTGATCTCATCCGTCTGGATGTACAAACGGGGAGCGCTCAGGCAGGCGGGCAAACTCATTTGCCAGAATTGTGACAAAAACAAAGAGAGCAACCGGCCAATTTTTTTCTGGAATCGACTAGAACACCTTTGCTGTGACAAAAGCGAAGCGAGCAACCGGACATTTTCTTCTTGTGAAATAGAATAGAATAGAATGCCTTAGGTGTCATTGCACTGCAGGTATACAACGAAATTGGGAACATAGCCACGCACCGCGCATCTGATCAGTCCTACCAGTCGGCGGATCTCCCTCTCGCAGTCTCTCTTGGTTCGGCTCAGCTCCTCCCGATGCTGGTGATGAGCCGATCGGAGCTCGGCCGCTCGGGACTGCCAGGCCTGCTGGGCCGCTGCCAGGGCTTCTTCCGCGCTCCTGGTGGAGGCGACACCGCTCGGTCTCCCGACACCGCCGCGTCTCCTCCACCTCCGCCAGCAAAGCGCCCCCCCTCCTCACCTGAGCAGACATTGCGCCACACCGGGCCGTTGAGACCGCAACGGAGCGCCGCGACGCTTACTGGGGACAAGCTACACAATACGGTAGCGGCCGCATCGAAGCCCGACGTGGCGTGCGGATAGTCAGACACGGATAGAGCGGATCACCTTGTCCATGGAGCCGTCCCTCAGGCTGAGGACCAAGGCATTCAGTCGCTGGATCTCTCCATCTTTGATTTTGATCACTCTCATCAGCTCCATTTCATGCTGCCGCAGTAATGTCTCCCTGGTAATGGCTAACTCTTTCTGCTTCTCCTCATGGAGTTTGCTTTTGAGTTCCGTCATGGCGGCGGTGGCACGGTGGTGCTCCGCCCGCAGGTCCTGACTTCTCTCTCTCTCCAGACAGCTGACCTGACATGACTTAGACTTAGACAAACTTTATTGTCATCTTGTCTGCACATGGTGCATACAAAACGAAATTCCGTTGCATACGTCTTACAACAAAGTAGTGATATTGCAGTTGAATAGAAGTAACATATCCTATGAAAATATATATATATACATATATATATATATTAAAAATAAGTATAAAGTGCAGCAGTGATAATTATGCAATAGTGCAAGTAGGCAAAACAGTATTCAAGAGTGTGCAGAGGAATGCTAAACCATGTATTAAACTTCTATTTAAAGGGTTTATACAAGTTCAGTAAAGTTGGTAGTGCGAGATAGTGCAAGATAGAGGTCCGTAGTGTCATAAAGTACAGTTCTGTGAATGTGTGATGCAGAGTTCAGTTTAGAGCTCAACAGTTCTAGTGTTCAACAGTCTGATGACAGCAGGGAAAAAGCTGTTGCAGAACCTGGTGGACCTGCAGCGGATGCTGCAAACCTCTTCCCAGAGGGCAGCAGGGAGAACAGTCCATGGTGGGGGTGTGATGGGTCATTGATGATGTTACGGGCACGGGACATGCAGCGCTGAGATGAAATGTCCTGAATGGAGGGAAGAGGAGCCCCTATGATCCTCTCTGCTGTCCTCACCACTCTCCTCACGTTCTTCCAATCGGAGGCGGTGCAGCCTCCACACCACACAGAGAGACAGCTTGTCAGAATGCTCTCTATGGTGCTCCTGTAGAACGTCCTCATGATGGGTGGGGGCAGGTGGGCTCTCCTCATCCTCCGCAGGAAGTACAAGCGCTTCTGTGCCCTCTTGACCAGTGCCGTAGTGTTCATAGTCCAGGTGAGGTCTTCTGTGATGTGGACCCCCAGGAATTTGGTGGTGCTGACCACCTCCACAGCTGAGCTGTTGATGATCAGTGGAGCGTGGTGAGGCTGTTTTTTCCTGAAGTCGACGATGATCTCCTTCATCTTCTCCTCATTCAGGATCAGGCTGTTTTCTCTGCACCAGCCCACCAGCTGCTCCACCTCCTCTCTGTAGTCCAGGTCGTTGTTGTCTCTGATGAGCCCCACCACCGTTGTGTCGTCTGCTGACTTCACGATGTGATTGGTGGTGAACCTGAGGACGCAGTCGTGTGTCATCAGGGTGCACAGCAGGGGGCTCAGGACGCAGCCCTGAAGGGAGCCTGTGCTGAGGGTGATGACATCAGAGGTGTTCTGTCCGACCCGGACTGACTGAGGTCTGTTGGTGAGGAAGTCTAGCAGCCAGTTGCGAAGGGGGGTGTTGAAGCCCAGGTGTTCCAATTTTCCTACCAGATGCTGTGGGATGATGGTGTTAAACGCTGAGCTGAAGTCCAGGAACAGCCTCCGCACATGGGTGTTCTTCTCCTCCAGGTGAGCCAGGCTCAGGTGAAGAACGGAGGAGATGGCGTCCTGAGTGGAGCGGTTTTGCCGGTCGGCAAACTGGAACGGGTCAAATAATAGGGGGAGTCTGGAAACGATGTGACCTTTAAGCAGCCTTTCGAAGCACTTCATCATAACCGGAGTCAGTGCAACAGGCCGGTAATCATTAAATGAGGTGATTTGAGGTTTCTTCGGCACCGGAATGATGGAGGCAGTCTTAAAGCACGCCGGCACTGTGGCTTGGCCCAGCGAGGTGTTAAAAATGTCTGTGATGACCCCAGCCAGATGACTTGCACATTCCCTGAACACACGCCCAGGAATGTTGTCGGGGCCAGGGGCCTTACAGGGGTTGACTCTCCTCAGGGTCTTCAACACATCGGCGGAGTCAAGGCAGAGTACCTCCTCTTCCTGATGGGGGACAGTTTTAACTGCTGGAGTGCCGTTTAGTGCCTCGAACCTCCCAAAGAAGTTATTTAGACCATTTAGAAAGTCAGCATCAACTACACCCACCGGGGGGGGGGAGGGTGAGTTGTAGTCTGTAATCGCCCGTATGCCTTGCCACATACTCCTGATGTTTTTGACGTCGTGGAAACGATCCTGAAATTTTCGACTGCGGTCTCGCTTCGCTATCCTGATGGCACGGTTCAAGTTGGCTCTCGCTGTCCTCAGTGTCTCCTTGTCGCCAGACTTGAAGGCAGAGTTCCGCGCTCGTAGCGTTTGACGTACCTCCTCAGTCATCCAGGGTCGTTGGTTGCCCCGGGTGATGATATTCTTAGTGGTGCTGACGTCCTCGGTGCATTTGTTGATGTAGGCTGACACAGTCATGGCACACGCATGTCTAATCTACATCGGGAAAACTGGGAGGGAGGGAGGCAGGCAGGGAGGCAGGCAGGGAGGCAGGCAGGGAGGCAGGCAGTGTCTGTCTGTTGAGGTTTTCACCTTGTTCTTCTCCTGCTGAAGTTCTAACTGGACGTCCATCAGTTTGGTTCTCAGCTCGTCATTGGCGGCCTGAAGGGCGTCCGTTCGCTCCGCCTTGGCCCGCCCTGCCGGAGCTCGTTTGGACATCTCTTACTCGAGTCTCGCCCGGTCGTCAGTCAGAGATCACAACATTTGTACCTGGAGAGCACAAACGCAGCGCTGTTTTCCACTGGCTTCGAACTCAACTTCAATCGGTACCGTAACTTACAACATCATAAACATAGAACTAGCTTGACTTATTCATTGAATAAATGCATTTGGTTCTTCAAAACTGCATCACGCAACATAGCGTGACCGAGACGGCCGTTATCCACCTGCGTGAAGTTATTTGGTGAAATGAATGAGATGTTTAAGACACCATCGTTCTGTCTCTATGTAGATGAAGGTAAATAATCGATTGCTGAAGGTCCAAAGGTGTTGTGATAAACAAATAAACATATTAGTGATTAGTGACATATTTGTGATAAACATATTAGGCAGGATAATCACATATGTTAACGTGACTGCCCACACTGTATTTATTTATGGTTATTTGTTAAATCGAGTACTGTTAGACATGAAATAGGAAGTGTTTAACATAAATGGAAGACGAAAGGGGTACTCACCATTGTAGCTCCTGCTGGTCAATGATACGAGCCTCTTCTTGCAGTGGAAAACATACAGCCAACAAACACCGTGGAACCTAAAGGAATGAAATTAAACATTAACATTTAGCCTCAACCAACATTCACAGATACAACGCAACGCAAACTACACAAACGTAAATCTTTTTAAACACAATGAGTTGTACTTACCGTGTACGCTCTAGACGGTCCACTTGCAAGCGGAAAATAAAGATATTTCTGTTGATAATCGTCGTGTTTGTATCCGGTGTCTCGCTCAAGGCCATTGCGCCCACAGATTTGAATTTTGGCGAGAGTTCAGCCTATTGACGTCATTTCCGCGGTGTAATACCCGCATATCTGAAACGGCAAAGTTAAGAGTAGAGTTAAATAAAGTTTTTAGTCAACGCAATAATTTACAACCGTTGACCAGTCGAAATAATCGTCGAAATTTGGCGTCTGTGGCTGGAAGCAGACGCCGAGTTCGACATTCCTCCCAAACGCCACACTCCCTTGCTTTTCAGGGCTAAAAAAAAACAGTTGTAATTACCTTGTACGCTCTAGACGGTCAAGTTGCAAGCTGAAAACAAAAATATTTGCCTTGTTAGTCATCGTGTTACTAACAGCTGTGTCTTGTTTGCCAGAACTGCCGCTTTCCTACTTCCTGTTGCAAGCCACGCCCACGGATTATAATTTTGCCCTGAGTTCCGCCTATTGACGTCATGTCCGCGTCACATGACTGCGACGTAATATTATCTAAAACTGTTTGTGCGGTATTGTGTTGTTCTGTGCGGTATTGTGTTATTCTGTGCGGCGTCGTGTTGTTCTGTGCGGCGTCGTGTTGTTCAGTGCGACGTCGTGTTGTTCAGTGCGGCATGGTGTTGTTCAGTGCGGCATGGTGTTGTTCAGTGCGGCATGGTGTTGTTCAGTGCGGCATAATGTTGTTCAGTGCGGCATAATGTTGTTCAGTGCGGCATGGTGTTGTTCAGTGCGGCATGGTGTTGTTCAGTGCGGCATGGTGTTGTTCAGTGCGGCATAATGTTGTTCAGTGCGCCATAATGTTGTTCAGTGCGGCATGGTGTTGTTCAGTGCGGGATGGTGTTGTTCAGTGCAGGATGGTGTTGTTCAGTGCGGCATGGTGTTGTTCAATGCGGCATGGTGTTGTTCAGTGCGGGATGGTGTTGTTCAGTGCGGCATGGTGTTGTTCAGTGCGGCATAATGTTGTTCAGTGCGGCATGGTGTTGTTCAGTGCGGCATGGTGTTGTTCAGTGCGGCATGGTGTTGTTCAGTGCGGCATGGTGTTGTTCAGTGCGGAATGGTGTTGTTCAGTGCGGCATGGTGTTGTTCAGTCCGGGATGGTGTTGTTCAATGCGGGATCGTGTTGTTCAGTGCGGGGTGGTGTTGTTCAGTGCGGGATGGTGTTGTTCAGTGCGGCATGGTGTTGTTCAATGCGGCATGGTGTTGTTCAGTGCGGGATGGTGTTGTTCATTGCGGCATGGTGTTGTTCAGTGCGGCATGGTGTTGTTCAGTGCGGCATGGTGTTGTTCAGTGCGGCATGGTGTTGTTCAGTGCGGCATAATGTTGTTCAGTGCGGCATGGTGTTGTTCAGTGTGGAAAGGTGTTGTTCAGTGCAGGATGGTGTTGTTCAGTGCGGCATGGTGTTGTTCAATGCAGGATCGTGTTGTTCAGTGCAGCATAATGTTGTTCAGTGCAGCATGGTGTTGTTCAGTGCGGCATGGTGTTGTTCAATGCGGCATGGTGTTGTTCACTGCGGGATGGTGTTGTTCAATGCGGGATCGTGTTGTTCAGTGCGGCATAATGTTGTTCAGTGCAGCATGGTGTTGTTCAGTGCGGCATGGTGTTGTTCAGTGCGACATAATGTTGTTTAGTGCGGCATAATGTTGTTCAGTGCGGCATAATGTTGTTCAGTGCGGCATGGTGTTGTTCAGTGCGGCATGGTGTTGTTCAGTGCGGCATGGTGTTGTTCAGTGCAGGGTGGTGTTGTTCAGTGCGGCATGGTGTTGTTCAATGCGGCATGGTGTTGTTCAGTGCGGGATGGTGTTGTTCAGTGCAGGATGGTGTTGTTCAGTGCGGCATGGTGTTGTTCAGTGCGGAATGGTGTTGTTCAGTGCGGCATGGTGTTGTTCAGTGCGGCATGGTGTTGTTCAGTGCAGGATGGTGTTGTTCAATGCGGGATCGTGTTGTTCAGTGCGGCATGGTGTTGTTCAGTGCGGCATGGTGTTGTTCAGTGCGGCATAATGTTGTTCAGTGCGGCATGGTGTTGTTAAGTGCGGCATGGTGTTGTTCAGTGCGGCATGGTGTTGTTCAGTGCGGCATGGTGTTGTTCAGTGCGGCATAATGTTGTCCAGTGCGCCATAATGTTGTTCAGTGCGGCATGGTGTTGTTTAGTGCGGGATGGTGTTGTTCAGTGCAGGATGGTGTTGTTCAGTGCGGCATGGTGTTGTTCAATGCGGCATGGTGTTGTTCAGTGCGGGATGGTGTTGTTCAGTGCGGCATGGTGTTGTTCAGTGCGGCATGGTGTTGTTCAGTGCGGCATGTTGTTGTTCAGTGCGGCATGGTGTTGTTCAGTGCGGAATGGTGTTGTTCAGTGCGGCATGGTGTTGTTCAGTGCGGGATGGTGTTGTTCAATGCGGGATCGTGTTGTTCAGTGCGGGGTGGTGTTGTTCAGTGCAGGATGGTGTTGTTCAGTGCAGGATGGTGTTGTTCAGTGCGGCATGGTGTTGTTCAATGCAGGATCGTGTTGTTCAGTGCAGCATAATGTTGTTCAGTGCAGCATGGTGTTGTTTAGTGCGGCATGGTGTTGTTCAATGCGGCATGGTGTTGTTCAGTGCGGGATGGTGTTGTTCAGTGCGGCATGGTGTTTTTCAGTGCGGCATAATGTTGTTCAGTGCGGCATGGTGTTGTTCAGTGCGGCATGGTGTTGTTCAGTGCAGGATGGTGTTGTTCAGTGCGGCATGGTGTTGTTCAATGCAGGATCGTGTTGTTCAGTGCAGCATAATGTTGTTCAGTGCAGCATGGTGTTGTTCAGTGCGGCATGGTGTTGTTCAATGCGGCATGGTGTTGTTCACTGCGAGATGGTGTTGTTCAATGCGGGATCGTGTTGTTCAGTGCGGCATAATGTTGTTCAGTGCAGCATGGTGTTGTTCAGTGCGGCATGGTGTTGTTCAGTGCGACATAATGTTGTTTAGTGCGGCATAATGTTGTTCAGTGCGGCATAATGTTGTTCAGTGCGGCATGGTGTTGTTCAGTGCGGCATGGTGTTGTTCAGTGCGGCATGGTGTTGTTCAGTGCAGGATGGTGTTGTTCAGTGCGGCATGGTGTTGTTTAATGCGGCATGGTGTTGTTCAGTGCGGGATGGTGTTGTTCAGTGCAGGATGGTGTCGTTCAGTGCGGCATGGTGTTGTTCAGTGCGGAATGGTGTTGTTCAGTGCGGCATGGTGTTGTTCAGTGCGGCATGGTGTTGTTCAGTGCAGGATGGTGTTGTTCAATGCGGGATCGTGTTGTTCAGTGCGGCATGGTGTTGTTCAGTGCGGCATGGTGTTGTTCAGTGCGGCATAATGTTGTTCAGTGCGGCATGGTGTTGTTCAGTGCGGCATGGTGTTGTTCAGTGCGGCATGGTGTTGTTCAGTGCGGCATAATGTTGTCCAGTGCGCCATAATGTTGTTCAGTGCGGCATGGTGTTGTTTAGTGCGGGATGGTGTTGTTCAGTGCAGGATGGTGTTGTTCAGTGCGGCATGGTGTTGTTCAGTGCGGCATGGTGTTGTTCAGTGCGGGATGGTGTTGTTCAGTGCGGCATGGTGTTGTTCAGTGCGGCATAATGTTGTTCAGTGCGGCATGGTGTTGTTCAGTGCGGCATGGTGTTGTTCAGTGCGGCATGGTGTTGTTCAGTGCGGCATGGTGTTGTTCAGTGCGGAATGGTGTTGTTCAGTGCGGCATGGTGTTGTTCAGTGCGGGATGGTGTTCAATGCGGGATCGTGTTGTTCAGTGCGGGGTGGTGTTGTTCAGTGCAGGATGGTGTTGTTCAGTGCAGGATGGTGTTGTTCAGTGCGGCATGGTGTTGTTCAATGCAGGATCGTGTTGTTCAGTGCAGCATAATGTTGTTCAGTGCAGCATGGTGTTGTTCAGTGCGGCATGGTGTTGTTCAATGCGGCATGGTGTTGTTCAGTGCGGGATGGTGTTGTTCAGTGCGGCATGGTGTTTTTCAGTGCGGCATAATGTTGTTCAGTGCGGCATGGTGTTGTTCAGTGCGGCATGGTGTTGTTCAGTGCGACATAATGTTGTTCAGTGCGGCATAATGTTGTTCAGTGCGGCATGGTGTTGTTCAGTGCGGCATGGTGTTGTTCAGTGCGGCATGGTGTTGTTCAGTGCGGCATGGTGTTGTTCAGTGCAGGATGGTGTTGTTCAGTGCAGGATGGTGTTGTTCAATGCGGCATGGTGTTGTTCAGTGCGGGATGGTGTTGTTCAGTGCAGGATGGTGTTGTTCAGTGCGGCATGGTGTTGTTCAGTGCGGAATGGTGTTGTTCAGTGCGGCATGGTGTTGTTCAGTGCGGCATGGTGTTGTTCAGTGCAGGATGGTGTTGTTCAATGCGGGATGGTGTTGTTCAGTGCGGGATGGTGTTGTTCAGTGCAGGATGGTGTTGTTCAGTGCGGCATGGTGTTGTTCAATGCGGCATGGTGTTGTTCAGTGCAGGATGGTGTTGTTCAGTGCGGCATGGTGTTGTTCAATGCGGCATGGTGTTGTTCAATGCGGCATGGTGTTGTTCAGTGCGGCATGGTGTTGTTCAGTGCGGCATGGTGTTGTTCAGTGCAGCGTAATGTTGTTCAGTGCGGCATGGTGTTGTTCAGTGCGGAATGGTGTTGTTCAGTGCGGCATGGTGTTGTTCAGTGCAGGATGGTGTTGTTCCGTGCGGCATGGTGTTGCTCAGTGCGGCATGGTGTTGTTCAGTGCGGGATGGTGTTGTTCAGTGGATTGAATAGAGGAAGCCCTTGACCTCTAGTCAAAACATAGCAAGGGGTGTTTTACGACTTTGTGTAGGAAGGGATAAGCGATAGGGATAAATAAGGGATAAATAATATTATTTATTACAGGTCGCAGTCAAAGTCAAAGCAACACAATGATACGATAAAGATAATCTGGAAAACCCTGACACACCCTGTAGTTGTCACTTTTGGAAAAGACGAGCGTCCCTCCAATCATCGCCGGTGACGTGTTTTTCAGGCTCTGGAGACAGGAGCTCATGTCAGAAATGTCATTGTGAGTCGCGTTTGTTTCTGCGCCGGAGCCGTTCGTTCCCTTTGCATCCAAAGAATCTCAAAGGCGGATTATTTGTGTCGACAGGAGAGAGATTTGCTGCTACGATACCGACGTCGAGAATCTCTGAGGAGGAACAAAGCGTGAGGTCCTGCAAGGTGAGTCTGTTTGTTTGCGGCTGCTTGGTGTTGCGCAAGATGAAATGGCCTTTTTCTCGCTATCGTTCCTCTCGTCGATTCATCGTGAGGTGTCGCTTCAGTTTGTTCAGAGAGATGTTTGCTTCCGCGCCCGCAGGTCATCGAAACATTTTACGGCTACGACGAAGACGTGTTGGTGGACTCGGACGGATCGTCCTTGTCTTTTCACACCGACAGAACCCCCGACACGGAACCCGAAGAGGTAGCCCGCCATTTCTGCCAGCGTATTGGCACCAAACATTCCTCTTCAGCCTGGAATCGGACTCGTCTTTGCGTCGCGGGTGCTTTGTCGCCGGTCTGACTGATTCTGGTACTAGTGCTGTGTTGCATTGGTGTGTGCATGAAGAGGCGGAGCTTCGCTACCGCCAGCTGACGCAAGAATATCAAGCGCTGCAACGAGCCTACGCTCTGCTAGCCCAGACCAGCGAAAGGGGACTACGACGCCGAGAAGGAGATCAAGGTGGCGCCCCTTCCCGCAACCCCCGGCCGGGTCGCAGCCTCCCCGTTCTCACCCAGCCTCGGGTGTTCTCTGGTCTGAAAGGAGGAGGAGGAGCCTCCCTCCTCCTCCTTTCAGACCAGAGAAAAGCTGATGGTAGAAATGGGTCACTATCAAAGCAGAGTAGCAGATCTGGAGTCAGCGCTGAAGCAACAAGGACAGGTAAGCTCATCAATGAGCACACCTTTTTCTCAGACAAAATAGCTACATTCTTCAGTCACTCATCCGTCTGGCATTACTGGACCAACCCCCCCACCACCCCCCCCCCCCGAACGTGGCTGGGAAAATGCGGAGAAAAGCAAATGTCATTTTCCAGTCAACCAAAGAATTTGTGGATGAAAATGACACAACATTCCAAAGCTGTCCACGCGTTTGTCTCTTCTAGAATGTCAAGTGGGTGGAGGAGAAGCAGCTGCTGCGTCAGAGCAATCAGCAGTTGGCCGAAAAGGTGACGGAAAGAAAGGCGCTGGGCGGAGTCGCTTGGCGTCACACCTGTCGGGAAGCCCCGCAGATGAGGTCTGACTGTCTTTTCAGGTCAGGCGGATGGAGGCGGAAGAAGCGCGTCTGAAAGAGCACATCCAGGATATCCGAGACCAAAACGAACTGCTTGAGTTCCGCATCCTGGAGCTGGAGGTGGGAAGACTCGCACAAGCGTGTTGAGGCCAGAGATGTGACGGACGGACGGACGGACGGACGGACGGACGGATGCATGCCTCTGCCTTTCAGGAGAGGGAGTGGCGCTCCCCCGTCTTGAAGTTTCTGCAAGTCCGTTTCCCAGACGGCCTCAGCCCTTTGCAGATCTACTGCGAGGCCGAGGGCGTGAGCGTACGTAAGGCGTCCCTCGCAACCCTAACCTTAACCCGAGGTCCCAGAACACCTTACATTGCTCCTTGCGCCTTTCCCCCGGACATCGTCATCAGTGATCTGATGAAGAAGCTGGACATCCTGGGCTATAACGCCGTAAGTGTATGTCGAACTCCTTATGTTCGCACTCCACGAGACTCGGCGGCTCAAATGTGACTTTTGGAAGGCTTTGCGCTGAAAGAAGCTTGTTGACGCTGTGCCTTTGGGCTCTTGCAGAATCTCACCAACGAGGAGCAGGTGGTCGTGATTCACGCCAGGACCCTTCTCACCCTAGCCGAGAAGGTAACGCGCACGTCCACGCACGCTCTCGCATTCTGCTTATGTGACAGCAGCCTTTCCTCAGTGGTTAGAATACATCAAAGTGACCAAGTCAGCACTTCAACAGAAGATGTTGGACATTGAAAGTGAGAAGGTAGACAGACACGCGACATCAGCCAAGGGGAACTCCGGCAATGTGCCCCAACAATTCTGACCTTGAGCTGTGCTAGGATATGTTCTGCAAGCAGAAGGGCTACCTGGATGAAGAGTTGGACTTCAGGAAGTGTTCCATGGACCAGGCTCATAAGGTAAGCCGCCCTCAAATCTCCCGCCGGACCACTGATGGACGAGGATTGCGGCCCAGAGGATCCTGGAGCTGGAGGCCATGTTGTACGAGGCGCTACCGCAGCGGGACTGCCCCGCCACGGACGGCGAAAAAGCCAGCCACGCTGGCGTGAATGACGTGCTGACGGCGGATCAGAGAGAAGAGCTTAGGAGCGCCGTGGACCAATGGAAGCGAGCCCTGATGTGCGAGTTGAGGGAGCGCGACGCTTGCATCCTCCAAGAGAGAATGGATCTGCTGCACAGCGCGCAACAGGTAAGGGCCCAAAGCCAGCCCGGCACTTACTTGCACGCTTACTGGCTTTTGAATGCCACTTTCCATTTGTCCGTCCTAGAGGAACAAAGAGCTGAAAGAATTCATCGAAGCTCAGAAGAGACAAATCAAACAATTGGAGGAGAAGTTTCTGTTTCTCTTTCTATTCTTCTCCTTGGCCTTCATTCTGTGGCCCTAACACCAGCTGGTGAGTGAGCTCCAGCGGCACCGCACTCGACACCTCCGATACACTGCCAGCCGGTCTCAGACGTTGGCAGACGCTCCGATGCCAACGTATACCCCCCGCCACGGTGACAGAGGCACCGCGTCACACCGGCGCTCATCCAATCAGAAGGCAGGAAAAGCAAATTCACATGCAGGGCACTTTTGAACCAGAAGAGAGCGCCACAAAAAACGGTTGTTGCCCCAAACGCGCACTAAAAAGGGTCAGAATAACAAGAGTCCCACTGGCCAGCCGGGGCCACCCGTCCAGCTGTTTCTTCAGGGGGGAAAAAAATTGGAGTCACCGGTGAGTACATTTTGCATTTAGCTCTGCTTTTCTGCTTCTGTCTTCAAGTGTGTGGCATCCTGCGATCAAAGAGTCAGCCAACCCCAAAGCGGTTGACCTCAACGTCCCACCACCATGCCTACCAGAGCAGGTGACGTGATGCTTTGGACATCCTTCCGTCTCAGATGCCCAAAAGTACTCTTTGCCACATCTGCGGCAATACGGTGTCTTTTCAAAGGTGCAAATAAATCCAGCGTGGGCGGAACACGCACGTCTTCGGTTTTTCCCGCTTTGTTTGTGTGACAGCTGTTGTGAAAATTTTATACAAATAAAGTTGTATAGTACAGGTTTGGCCAAGCCGCAACTCCCAAACCGCATGCGGCTCTTTTATGTTCATATCAACATGTGTGTGTGTGTGTGTGTGTGTGTGTGGGGGGGGGGGGGGGGGGGGGGGTTGTGCGTGTTGGCTTCACTTGAGTTCAATTTGGTATTTTGGTCAAAAGCGCATGTGGTGAAATTCCACAAAGTAGGATGGGCAAACACATTTCTTTAAACTATGAGTGTCAATTGGGCTCTCGAAATGGCAGGGAAAAGATGCACAGCAAAACGAAAATACGTAGATGAACACAGGACGTTTTAATCAGAGTGGGAAAGTTTCTATTTTTTGTTGAACGTGATGGCAAACCATTCTGCCTGATATGTCAGACCTCAGCGCATTTCAAAGATTCAAATCTTCAGCGCCATGCACTTCAGCTCACTCCATGCTAACATTGATCAGGCGTCGAACCCGCATCATCATGCTTAAGAGGTGGCCATGCTAACCAGTGCGCCATTATGTCAACGCATAATAACTAAGTCTACTGGTCAAAACAGCGGTTACTATATGACGTCGCTACGTCGTGGTCACGTGACGCAGACAAGACGTCAATGGACGTGGGCAGAGTTAACTTGTTTAAAAGGGAGTAGGCAGAAGAAATATTTAATTTATTTAAATCTATTTTGAGTGCACACCATTATGCCAATGCATAACAACTGTAAATCTACTAAACAAAACAGCGGTTGCTATATGACATCTGCCACGTCGTGGTCACGTGACATACGTGACGTCGATGGGCGTAACTTTCGCCGGAATTCAAATCCGCGGGGAGAGTTAACTTGTTTAAAAGAGAGTGGGCAGAAGAATTATTTAATTTATTTAAATCTATTTGGTGTGTGCGCCATTATGTCAATGCATAACAACTGTAAGTCTACTAAACAAAACAGCGGTTGCTATTTGACGTCTGCCACGTCGTGGTCACGTGACGCGGACGTGACGTCGACGCCTACTTTACATCCCACCGATCACAGGACTCCTCGGCTGCATAACCGTGCCCCCTTCCCAACCAATCGGATTTGCTATACGCGAAAACGACGCCAATGGAAAGAGCTTCCGCCCAAATTTAAATCCGTGGGCGTGGCTCGCAGCAGGAAGTAGGAAAATGGCGGCGATGTTGACAAAGACACAGCGGATGGTAACATACGACTAACAAGAGAAATATTTTTATTTTCTGCTTGCAACTGGACCGTCCAGAGCGTACACGGTAAGTACAACTCATCGTTTTTAAAAAGAAGTACTTTTGTTGCCCTGAAAAGCGAGTGAGCGTGGCGTTTGTGGGGGACGTCGAATTTCGACGATTCTTTCTGGTCAACGGTTGTAAATGATTGTGTTGATTAAAAAAGAAAACTTGATGTAACTCTACTTTTAACTGCCGTTTCAGATAGATTTGGAATTGCATCACATCCAATTTTGCCTAGAGCGTACACGGTAAGTAACACTCGTTGTGTTTAAGGAGATTTACGTTTGTAATAGCAGAAGTGTAGCCGCGTTGCGTTGTACGTGTGAATGTTGGTCCGGGCGAAATGTTAATGTTTAATTTCATTCCTTTAGGTTCCACGGTGTTTGTTGGCTGCAAGTTTTCCACTGCAAGAAGAGGCTCATATCATTGACCAGGAGCGAGCTACAATGGTGAGTAGCCATAACATTTATGTTAAACACTTCCTATTTCATGTCTAACAGTACTTGATTTAACAAATAACCATAAATAAATACAGTGTGGGCACTGAAGTTAACATATGTGATTATACTGCCTAATCTGTCACCGAGTAGATTGTTGCAAAGTAATATAAGATCCAAAGTTGTAATTCAGAATAGTTTTCAAAAGAAGGCCATTAGAATTATATACAAGTCTGATTACCCTGAACAAGCTATTAATTAAATCACAAATTCTTCAATTCAAAGATTTGGTAGATTATCAGACAAATAATGTCTAACAGTAATTGATTTAACACATCACGATAAGTAGATTGAGTGTGGGCACTCTCAAGTTAACATATGTGATTATACTGCCTAATCTGTTACAGAGTATGTTGTTGCCAAGTAATGTAGAATAGATCCAAAGTAGTAATCCAGAATAGTTTTGAAGAGGCCATTAGAATGATAAACAAATCTGATTACCTTGAACATAATAACAAGCTAAGTGTTTAATATGTCCTATGAAGTCAAAATTGGGCACCATCATGTGGTGAAATTTGGAATTGCATCACATCCAATTTTGCCTGGGAACAAACAGATTACATAAATCTTAGTTTTGAATAAGGCACTCCTTCTCAAACAAGTAAACTCTGCCCATTTTGCGCAGTAGATGTTCTGTTAATATCTAGTATTTATACAAAGTCATAATTTAAATTGCTTTCAACCTTCATTCATCGGTTCAACCAACATTACTCGCTCTTATTACCAACTTGTATTGATTTAACTAAGCGTTTAATACTTCCTATCAGGTCTCAAATCGAGATTTGGCAAAATACAATTTCAGCAAATCCAATTTTGCCAGGGAACAAAAATAGATTAAATAAACTAAATAAGTCCTCTTCCCATTAAATAAATCAGAAAAGTCTGTCTTGTAACCAGTCCTCTTCAAACAAGTAAAGTCTGCCCATTTTGTGCCGTAGATTTTGTGTCTATGCCTAGTATTTAAACAAAATCATAATTTAAACGACTTCTTTCCTTCATTCACTTTGGAAATTTGGAATTGCAGCAAATCGAATTTTGGCAGGGAACAAAAATAGATCAATTAAACTAAATAAGTCTTCTTCCCATTAAATAAATTAAAAAAGTCTGTCTTGTAACCAGTCCTTTTCAAACAAGTAAAGTCTGCCCATTTTGTGCCGTCGATTTTGTGTTAATGCCTAGTATTTATACAAAATCATAATTTAAAGGACTTCATTCCTTCATTCACTTTGGAAATTTGGAATTGCAGCACATCAAATTTTGCCTGGGAAGAAAAGTAGATTAAATAAATTTAATAAGTCTTACTACTTCCCATTAAATAAATTAAATACGTCTTACTTGTTCCCACTCCTTTTCAAAACAGTAGTTTAAAACGAGGGCCCTTCACTCAATCGTTAACCTCAACCCCGCACGTTGTGTTGTATCTGTGAATGTTGGTTGTGGCCAAATGATAGTTTTCTTTCATTCGTTTAGGTTCCAAGAAAACTTGATGTAACTCTACTTTTAACTGCCGTTTCAGATAAGCGGGTATTACGTCGCAGTCAAATGCCGCGGATATGACGTAATTGCCCGAACCTCCGCCAAAATTAAAATCTGTTGGCGCGATGGCCGTGAGCCACTGAGCAGCGACGATTATCAACAGAAATATCTTTATTTTCTGCTTGCAACTGGACCGTCTAGAGCGTACACGGTAAGTAACACTCATTGTGTTTAAGGAGATTTACGTTTGTAATAGCAGAAGTGTAGCCGCGTTGCGTTGTACGTGTGAAAATTGGTCGAGGCGAAATGTTAATGTTTAATTTCATTCCTTTAGGTTCCACGGTGTTTGTTGGCTGCAAGTTTTCCACTGCAAGAAGAGGCTCGTATCATTGACCAGGAGCGAGCTACAATGGTGAGTAGCCATAACATTTATGTTAAACACTTCCTATTTCATGTCTAACAGTACTTGATTTAACAAATAACCATAAATAAATACAGTGTGGGCACTGAAGTTAACATATGTGATTATACTGCCTAATCTGTCACGGAGTAGATTGTTGCAAAGTAATATAAGATCCAAAGTTGTAATTCAGAATAGTTTTCAAAAGAAGGCCATTAGAATTATATACAAGTCTGATTACCCTGAACAAGCTATTAATTAAATCACAAATTCTTCAATTCAAAGATTTGGTAGATTATCAGACAAATAATGTCTAACAGTAATTGATTTAACACATCACGATAAGTAGATTGAGTGTGGGCACTCTCAAGTTAACATATGTGATTATACTGCCTAATCTGTTACAGAGTATGTTGTTGCCAAGTAATGTAGAATAGATCCAAAGTAGTAATCCAGAATAGTTTTGAAGAGGCCATTAGAATGATAAACAAATCTGATTACCTTGAACATAATAACAAGCTAAGTGTTTAATATGTCCTATGAAGTCAAAATTGGGCACCATCATGTGGTGAAATTTGGAATTGCATCACATCCAATTTTGCCTGGGAACAAACAGATTAAATAAATCTTAGTTTTGAATAAGCCACTCCTTCTCAAACAAGTAAACTCTGCCCATTTCGCGCAGTAGATGTTCTGTTAATATCTAGTATTTATACAAAGTCATAATTTAAATTGCTTTCAACCTTCATTCATCGGTTCAACCAACATTACTCGCTCTTATTACCAACTTGTATTGATTTAACTAAGCGTTTAATACTTCCTATCAGGTCTCAAGGCAAGATTTGGCAAAATACAATTTCAGCAAATCCAATTTTGCCAGGGAACAAAAATAGATTAAATAAACTAAATAAGTCTTCTTCCCATTAAATAAATCAGAAAAGTCTGTCTTGTAACCAGTCCTCTTCAAACAAGTAAAGTCTGCCCATTTTGTGCCGTAGATTTTGTGTCTATGCCTAGTATTTAAACAAAATCATAATTTAAACGACTTCTTTCCTTCATTCACTTTGGAAATTTGGAATTGCAGCAAATCGAATTTTGCCAGGGAACAAAAATAGATCAATTAAACTAAATAAGTCTTCTTCCCATTAAATAAATTAAAAAAGTCTGTCTTGTAACCAGTCCTTTTCAAACAAGTAAAGTCTGCCCATTTTGTGCCGTCGATTTTGTGTTAATGCCTAGTATTTATACAAAATCATAATTTAAAGGACTTCATTCCTTCATTCACTTTGGAAATTTGGAATTGCAGCACATCAAATTTTGCCTGGGAAGAAAAGTAGATTAAATAAATTTAATAAGTCTTACTACTTCCCATTAAATAAATTAAATACGTCTTACTTGTTCCCACTCCTTTACAAAAAAGTAGTTTAAAACGAGGTCCCTTCACTCAACCTTTAACCCTATTTATTCACCTTCTAGGCTAAGTGTTAAAGGCTAAGTGTTAAAGGCTAAGTGTTAAAGGCTAAGTGTTAGAGGCTAAGTGCCAGAGGCTAGGCGCCAGAGGCGAGTTTTTGTGGGCTGAAGTTTTAGTGGGGTTAGTGTGAATACAATCCAAAAGAATACAACAGAATACAATACAATAGAATATAATACATAGATTAAATTCAATAGCTCTTACTACTTCCCATTAAATAAATTAAATACGTCTTACTTGTTCCCAATCCTTTTCAAAAAAGTAGTTTAAAACGAGGGCCCTTCACTCAACCTTTAACCTCAACCCCGCACGTCACATTGTGTTGTATCTGTGAATGTTGGTTGTGGCCAAATGATAGTTTTCTTTCATTCGTTTAGGTTCCACGGTGTTTGTTGGCTATGTTTTCCACTGTCAGAAGGATGAAAATACAAAGTACAACGCTTGGACGTGGGCGAAGACGTCACCGGTGAGTCCTTCCTTCCTATTTATTTACCTTCTAGATGCTAGAGGCTAAGTGTTAGAGGCTAAGTGTTAGAGGCTAAGTGTTAAACACAATACGAACAACACAACGATACTGCACTGAACAACACGATACCCCACTGAGAAACACGATACCGCACTGAACAACACGATACCGCACTGAACAACACCATGCCGCACTGAACACCATGCCACACTGAACAACACCATCCCGCACTGAACAACACCATGCCGCACTAAACAACACCATGCCGCACTGAACAACACCATGCCTCACTGAACGACACCATGCCGCACTGAAAGACACCATGCCGCACTGAACGACACCATGCCGCACTGAAAGACACCATCCCGCACTGAACACCATGCCGCACTGAACAACACCATCCTGCACTGAACAACACCATCCCGCACTGAACAACACCATGCCGCACTGAACAACATTATGCCGCACTGAACATTATGCCGCACTGAACAACACCATGCCGCACTGAACAACACCATGCCGCACTGAACAACATTATGCCGCACTGAACAACACCATGCCGCACTGAACAACACCATGCCGCACTGAACAACACCATGCCGCACTGAACAACATTATGCCGCACTGAACAACACCATGCCGCACTGAACAACACCATCCTGCACTGAACAACACCATTCCGCATTGAACACCATGCCGCACTGAACAACACCATCCCGCACTGAACAACACCATCCCGCACTGAACAACACCATGCCGCACTGAACAACATTATGCCGCACTGAACAACATTATGCCGCACTGAACAACACCATGCCGCACTGAACAACACCATGCCGCACTGAACAACACCATGCCGCACTGAACAACATTATAACGCACTGAACAACACCATCCCGCACTGAACATCACCATGCCGCACTAAACAACATTATGCCGCACTGAACAACATTATGCCGAAATGAACAACACCATGCCGCACTGAACAACACCATGCCGCACTGAACAACACCATCCTGCACTGAACAACACCATCCCGCACTGAACAACACCATGCCGCACTGAACAACACCATGCCGCACTGAACAACACCATGCCGCAATGAACAACACCATCCCGCACTGAACAACATTATGCCGCACTGAACAACATTATGCCGCACTGAACAACACCATGCCGCACTGAACAACACCATGCCGCACTGAACAACACCATCCTGCACTGAACAACACCATCCCGCACTGAACAACACCATGCCGCACTGAACAACATTATGGCGCACTGAACAACATTATGCCGCACTGAACAACACCATGCCGCACTGAACAACACCATGCCGCACTGAACAACACCATGCCGCAATGAACAACACCATCCCGCACTGAACAACACCATGCCGCACTGAGCAACACCATGCCGCACTGAACAACACCATCCTGCACTGAACAACACCATGCCGCACTGAACAACACCATTCCGCACTGAACAACACCATGCCGCACTGAACAACATTACGCTGCACTGAACAACACCATGCCGCACTGAACAACACCATGCCGCACTGAACAACACCATGCCGCATTGAACAACACCATGCCGCATTGAACAACACCATGCCGCACTGAACAACACCATCCTGCACTGAACAACACCATGCCGCATTGAACAACACCATGCCGCACTGAACAACACCATCCTGCACTGAACAACACCATCCCGCACTGAACAACACCATCCCGCATTGAACAACACCATCCTGCACTGAACAACACCATGCCGCACTGAACAACACCATGCCGCACTGAACAACACCATTCCGCACTGAACAACACCATGCCGCACTGAACAACACCATCCTGCACTGAACAACACCATGCCGCACTGAACAACATTATGCCGCACTGAACAACATTATGTCGCACTGAACAACACCATGCCGCACTGAACAACACCATGCCGCACTGAACAACATTATGCCGCACTGAAAAACACCATGCTGCACTGAACAACACCATCCCGCACTGAACAACACCATGCCGCATTGAACAACACCATGCCGCACTGAACAACACCATGCTGCACTGAACAACATTATGCTGCACTGAACAACACGATCCTGCATTGAACAACACCATGCCGCACTGAACAACACCATCCTGCACTGAACAACACCATCCTGCACTGAACAACACCACCCCGCACTGAACAACACGATCCCGCATTGAACACTATCCCGCACTGAACAACACCATGCCGCACTGAACAACACCATTCCGCACTGAACAACACCATGCCGCACTGAACAACACCATGCCGCACTGAACAACACCATGCCGCACTGAACAACACCATGCCGCACTGAACAACATTATGCCGCACTGAACAACACCATGCCGCACTGAACAACACCATCCCGCACTGAACAACACCATGCCGCACTGAACAACACCATGCCGCACTGAACAACACCATCCTGCACTGAACAACACCTTCCCGCACTAAACAACACCATGCCGCACTGAACAACATTATGGCGCACTGGACAACATTATGCCGCACTGAACAACACCATGCCGCACTGAACAACACCATGCCGCACTGAACAACACCATGCCGCACTGAACAACACCATGCCGCACTGAACAACATTATGCCGCACTGAACAACACCATGCCGCACTGAACAACACCATGCCGCACTGAACAACACGATCCCGCATTGAACAACACCATCCTGCACTGAACAACACCATGCCGCACTGAACAACACCATGCCGCACTGAACAACACCATTCCGCACTGAACAACACCATGCCGCACTGAACGACACCATCCTGCACTGAACAACACCATCCCGCACTGAACAACACCATGCCGCATTAAACAACACCATGCCGCACTGAACAACACCATCCTGCACTGAACAACACCATGCCGCACTGAACAACACCATGCCGCATTGAACAACACCATGCCGCACTGAACAACATTATGCCGCACTGAACAACATTATGCCGCACTAAACAACATTATGTCGCACTGAACAACACCATGCCGCACTGAACAACACCATGCTGCACTGAACAACATTATGCCGCACTGAACAACACGATCCCGCATTGAACAACACCATCCCGCAGTGAACAACACCATGCCGCATTGAACAACACCATGCCGCACTGAACAACACCATGCTGCACTGAACAACATTATGCTGCACTGAACAACACGATCCTGCATTGAACAACACCATGCCGCACTGAACAACACCATCCTGCACTGAACAACACCATGCCGCACTGAACAACACCATGCCGCACTGAACAACATTATGCCGCACTGAAAAACACCATGCCGCACTGAACAACACCATCCCGCACTGAACAACACCATGCCGCATTGAACAACACCATGCCGCACTGAACAACACCATGCTGCACTGAACAACATTATGCTGCACTGAACAACACGATCCTGCATTGAACAACACCATGCCGCACTGAACAACACCATCCTGCACTGAACAACACCATCCTGCACTGAACAACACCACCCCGCACTGAACAACACGATCCCGCATTGAACAACACCATCCCGCACTGAACAACACCATGCCGCACTGAACAACACCATTCCGCACTGAACAACACCATGCCGCACTGAACAACACCATGCCGCACTGAACAACACCATGCCGCACTGAACAACACCATGCCGCACTGAACAACATTATGCCGCACTGAACAACACCATGCCGCACTGAACAACACCATCCCGCACTGAACAACACCATGCCGCATTGAACAACACCATGCCGCACTGAACACCATCCTGCACTGAACAACACCATCCCGCACTAAACAACACCATGCCGCACTGAACAACATTATGGCGCACTGGACAACATTATGCCGCACTGAACAACACCATGCCGCACTGAACAACACCATGCCGCACTGAACAACACCATGCCGCACTGAACAACACCATGCCGCACTGAACAACATTATGCCGCACTGAACAACACCATGCCGCACTGAACAACACCATGCCGCACTGAACAACACGATCCCGCATTGAACAACACCATCCTGCACTGAACAACACCATGCCGCACTGAACAACACCATGCCGCACTGAACAACACCATTCCGCACTGAACAACACCATGCCGCACTGAACAACACCATCCTGCACTGAACAACACCTTCCCGCACTGAACAACACCATGCCGCATTGAACAACACCATGCCGCACTGAACAACACCATCCTGCACTGAACAACACCATGCCGCACTGAACAACACCATGCCGCACTGAACAACACCATGCCGCACTGAACAACATTATGCCGCACTGAACAACATTATGCCGCACTAAACAACATTATGTCGCACTGAACAACACCATGCCGCACTGAACAACACCATGCTGCACTGAACAACATTATGCCGCACTGAACAACACGATCCCGCATTGAACAACACCATCCCGCAGTGAACAACACCATGCCGCATTGAACAACACCATGCCGCACTGAAAAACACCATGCTGCACTGAACAACATTATGCTGCACTGAACAACACGATCCTGCATTGAACAACACCATGCCGCACTGAACAACACCATCCTGCACTGAACAACACCTTTCCACACTGAACAACACCATGCCGCACTGAACAACATTATGCCGCACTGAACAACACCATGCCGCACTGAACAACACCATGCCGCACTGAACAACACCATGCCGCACTGAACAACACCATGCCGCAATGAACAACACCATCCCGCACTGAACAACACCATGCCGCATTGAACAACACCATGCCGCACTGAACAACACCATCCCGCACTGAACAACACCACCCCGCACTGAACAACACGATCCCGCATTGAACAACACCATCCCGGACTGAACAACACCATGCCGCACTGAACAACACCATTCCGCACTGAACAACACCATGCCGCACTGAACAACACCATGCCGCACTGAACAACATTATGCCGCACTGAACAACACCATGCCGCACTGAACAACACCATCCCGCACTGAACAACACCATGCCGCATTGAACAACACCATGCCGCACTGAACAACACCATCCTGCACTGAACAACACCATCCCGCACTGAACAACACCATGCCGCACTGAACAACATTATGGCGCACTGAACAACATTATGCCGCACTGAACAACACCATGCCGCACTGAACAACACCATGCCGCACTGAACAACACCATGCCGCACTGAACAACATTATGCCGCACTGAACAACATTATGCCGCACTGAACAACACCATGCCGCACTGAACAACACCATGCCGCACTGAACAACACCATGCCGCACTGAACAACACGACGTCGCACTGAACAACACGACGCCGCACAGAACAACACGACGCCGCACAGAATAACACAATACCGCACAGAACAACACAATACCGCACAAACAGTTTTAGATAATATTACGTCGCAGTCATGTGACGCGGACATGACGTCAATAGGCGGAACTCACGGCAAAATTATAATCCGTGGGCGTGGCTTGCAACAGGAAGTAGGAAAGCGGCAGTACTGGCAAACAAGACACAGCTGTTAGTAACACGATGACTAACAAGGCAAATATTTTTGTTTTCAGCTTGCAATTTGACCGTCTAGAGCGTACAAGGTAATTACAACTGTTTTTTTTTAGCCCTGAAAAGCAAGGGAGTGTGGCGTTTGGGAGGAATGTCGAACTCGGCGTCTGCTTCCAGCCACAGACGCCAAATTTCGACGATTATTTCGACTGGTCAACGGTTGTAAATTATTGCGTTGACTAAAAACTTTATTTAACTCTACTCTTAACTTTGCCGTTTCAGATATGCGGGTATTACACCGCGGAAATGACGTCAATAGGCTGAACTCTCGCCAAAATTCAAATCTGTGGGCGCAATGGCCTTGAGCGAGACACCGGATACAAACACGACGATTATCAACAGAAATATCTTTATTTTCCGCTTGCAAGTGGACCGTCTAGAGCGTACACGGTAAGTACAACTCATTGTGTTTAAAAAGATTTACGTTTGTGTAGTTTGCGTTGCGTTGTATCTGTGAATGTTGGTTGAGGCTAAATGTTAATGTTTAATTTCATTCCTTTAGGTTCCACGGTGTTTGTTGGCTGTATGTTTTCCACTGCAAGAAGAGGCTCGTATCATTGACCAGCAGGAGCTACAATGGTGAGTACCCCTTTCGTCTTCCATTTATGTTAAACACTTCCTATTTCATGTCTAACAGTACTCGATTTAACAAATAACCATAAATAAATACAGTGTGGGCAGTCACGTTAACATATGTGATTATCCTGCCTAATATGTTTATCACAAATATGTCACTAATCACTAATATGTTTATTTGTTTATCACAACACCTTTGGACCTTCAGCAATCGATTATTTACCTTCATCTACATAGAGACAGAACGATGGTGTCTTAAACATCTCATTCATTTCACCAAATAACTTCACGCAGGTGGATAACGGCCGTCTCGGTCACGCTATGTTGCGTGATGCAGTTTTGAAGAACCAAATGCATTTATTCAATGAATAAGTCAAGCTAGTTCTATGTTTATGATGTTGTAAGTTACGGTACCGATTGAAGTTGAGTTCGAAGCCAGTGGAAAACAGCGCTGCGTTTGTGCTCTCCAGGTACAAATGTTGTGATCTCTGACTGACGACCGGGCGAGACTCGAGTAAGAGATGTCCAAACGAGCTCCGGCAGGGCGGGCCAAGGCGGAGCGAACGGACGCCCTTCAGGCCGCCAATGACGAGCTGAGAACCAAACTGATGGACGTCCAGTTAGAACTTCAGCAGGAGAAGA
The DNA here is from genome assembly GCF_059516105.1 of Syngnathus floridae. Classification (NCBI taxonomy): domain Eukaryota; kingdom Metazoa; phylum Chordata; class Actinopteri; order Syngnathiformes; family Syngnathidae; genus Syngnathus; species Syngnathus floridae. The sequence continues at coordinate 187,409 of NW_028284088.1, read as the reverse complement.
ACAAGGTGAAAACCTCAACAGACAGACACTGCCTGCCTCCCTGCCTGCCTCCCTGCCTGCCTCCCTGCCTGCCTCCCTCCCTCCCAGTTTTCCCGATGTAGATTAGACATGCGTGTGCCATGACTGTGTCAGCCTACATCAACAAATGCACCGAGGACGTCAGCACCACTAAGAATATCATCACCCGGGGCAACCAACGACCCTGGATGACTGAGGAGGTACGTCAAACGCTACGAGCGCGGAACTCTGCCTTCAAGTCTGGCGACAAGGAGACACTGAGGACAGCGAGAGCCAACTTGAACCGTGCCATCAGGATAGCGAAGCGAGACCGCAGTCGAAAATTTCAGGATCGTTTCCACGACGTCAAAAACATCAGGAGTATGTGGCAAGGCATACGGGCGATTACAGACTACAACTCACCCTCCCCCCCCCCGGTGGGTGTAGTTGATGCTGACTTTCTAAATGGTCTAAATAACTTCTTTGGGAGGTTCGAGGCACTAAACGGCACTCCAGCAGTTAAAACTGTCCCCCATCAGGAAGAGGAGGTACTCTGCCTTGACTCCGCCGATGTGTTGAAGACCCTGAGGAGAGTCAACCCCTGTAAGGCCCCTGGCCCCGACAACATTCCTGGGCGTGTGTTCAGGGAATGTGCAAGTCATCTGGCTGGGGTCATCACAGACATTTTTAACACCTCGCTGGGCCAAGCCACAGTGCCGGCGTGCTTTAAGACTGCCTCCATCATTCCGGTGCCGAAGAAACCTCAAATCACCTCATTTAATGATTACCGGCCTGTTGCACTGACTCCGGTTATGATGAAGTGCTTCGAAAGGCTGCTTAAAGGTCACATCGTTTCCAGACTCCCCCTATTATTTGACCCGTTCCAGTTTGCCGACCGGCAAAACCGCTCCACTCAGGACGCCATCTCCTCCGTTCTTCACCTGAGCCTGGCTCACCTGGAGGAGAAGAACACCCATGTGCGGAGGCTGTTCCTGGACTTCAGCTCAGCGTTTAACACCATCATCCCACAGCATCTGGTAGGAAAATTGGAACACCTGGGCTTCAACACCCCCCTTCGCAACTGGCTGCTAGACTTCCTCACCAACAGACCTCAGTCAGTCCGGGTCGGACAGAACACCTCTGATGTCATCACCCTCAGCACAGGCTCCCTTCAGGGCTGCGTCCTGAGCCCCCTGCTGTGCACCCTGATGACACACGACTGCGTCCTCAGGTTCACCACCAATCACATCGTGAAGTCAGCAGACGACACAACGGTGGTGGGGCTCATCAGAGACAACAACGACCTGGACTACAGAGAGGAGGTGGAGCAGCTGGTGGGCTGGTGCAGAGAAAACAGCCTGATCCTGAATGAGGAGAAGATGAAGGAGATCATCGTCGACTTCAGGAAAAAACAGCCTCACCACGCTCCACTGATCATCAACAGCTCAGCTGTGGAGGTGGTCAGCACCACCAAATTCCTGGGGGTCCACATCACAGAAGACCTCACCTGGACTATGAACACTACGGCACTGGTCAAGAGGGCACAGAAGCGCTTGTACTTCCTGCGGAGGATGAGGAGAGCCCACCTGCCCCCACCCATCATGAGGACGTTCTACAGGAGCACCATAGAGAGCATTCTGACAAGCTGTCTCTCTGTGTGGTGTGGAGGCTGCACCGCCTCCGATTGGAAGAACGTGAGGAGAGTGGTGAGGACAGCAGAGAGGATCATAGGGGCTCCTCTTCCCTCCATTCAGGACATTTCATCTCAGCGCTGCATGTCCCGTGCCCGTAACATCATCAATGACCCATCACACCCCCACCATGGACTGTTCTCCCTGCTGCCCTCTGGGAAGAGGTTTGCAGCATCCGCTGCAGGTCCACCAGGTTCTGCAACAGCTTTTTCCCTGCTGTCATCAGACTGTTGAACACTAGAACTGTTGAGCTCTAAACTGAACTCTGCATCACACATTCACAGAACTGTACTTTATGACACTACGGACCTCTATCTTGCACTATCTCGCACTACCAACTTTACTGAACTTGTATAAACCCTTTAAATAGAAGTTTAATACATGGTTTAGCATTCCTCTGCACACTCTTGAATACTGTTTTGCCTACTTGCACTATTGCATAATTATCACTGCTGCACTTTATACTTATTTTTAATATATATATATATGTATATATATATATTTTCATAGGATATGTTACTTCTATTCAACTGCAATATCACTACTTTGTTGTAAGACGTATGCAACGGAATTTCGTTTTGTATGCACCATGTGCAGACAAGATGACAATAAAGTTTGTCTAAGTCTAAGTCATGTCAGGTCAGCTGTCTGGAGAGAGAGAGAAGTCAGGACCTGCGGGCGGAGCACCACCGTGCCACCGCCGCCATGACGGAACTCAAAAGCAAACTCCATGAGGAGAAGCAGAAAGAGTTAGCCATTACCAGGGAGACATTACTGCGGCAGCATGAAATGGAGCTGATGAGAGTGATCAAAATCAAAGATGGAGAGATCCAGCGACTGAATGCCTTGGTCCTCAGCCTGAGGGACGGCTCCATGGACAAGGTGATCCGCTCTATCCGTGTCTGACTATCCGCACGCCACGTCGGGCTTCGATGCGGCCGCTACCGTATTGTGTAGCTTGTCCCCAGTAAGCGTCGCGGCGCTCCGTTGCGGTCTCAACGGCCCGGTGTGGCGCAATGTCTGCTCAGGTGAGGAGGGGGGGCGCTTTGCTGGCGGAGGTGGAGGAGACGCGGCGGTGTCGGGAGACCGAGCGGTGTCGCCTCCACCAGGAGCGCGGAAGAAGCCCTGGCAGCGGCCCAGCAGGCCTGGCAGTCCCGAGCGGCCGAGCTCCGATCGGCTCATCACCAGCATCGGGAGGAGCTGAGCCGAACCAAGAGAGACTGCGAGAGGGAGATCCGCCGACTGGTAGGACTGATCAGATGCGCGGTGCGTGGCTATGTTCCCAATTTCGTTGTATACCTGCAGTGCAATGACACCTAAGGCATTCTATTCTATTCTATTTCACAAGAAGAAAATGTCCGGTTGCTCGCTTCGCTTTTGTCACAGCAAAGGTGTTCTAGTCGATTCCAGAAAAAAATTGGCCGGTTGCTCTCTTTGTTTTTGTCACAATTCTGGCAAATGAGTTTGCCCGCCTGCCTGAGCGCTCCCCGTTTGTACATCCAGACGGATGAGATCAAGCTGAAAGACAGAGCGGTTAGTGTTTTGGATGAAGCCCTGGGGCCGGCCACGTCCACCGCCTTCAGCTGCAGACTGCCGAGCAGCAGATCGCTGCCCTGAGGGATTCCCAAAGGGCGGGCCTAAACTACCCTGGAAGTGGGGTCAACGCCGCTACTAGCAATCCTCTTCATTGCGTAAGCCACCTCATCACACACTTGCAGTACGCATGACTTAGTTCGTTGCTGGAGGAAGGTAGCACAAAAACAGTTTTGAACTTTGAACGAGTGCTTGTGTGTGTGTGTTGCGGGGCGTTTTCAGTCTCAGGAGGATCGGGACACGCGATGGTTTCATATGAAAATCGCTGAGCTCAGCGCAGTCATCAGGAAACTGGAGGATCGAAACGCCCTGCTTTCTGAAGAGCGCAATGAACTGGTAATTTATTGACGGCACGCTTGAAGGTTTGCGCTACGTTTGATGCGCGCCATCCAGCGAGGCACCCATTGCGCTTGCTTATTAGTTGAGCGGCGCGGCGAGTCGGTTGCCTGGTAGATGTCTTTTATTGGGAGCCAAAGCCACGATTCCGTTCAAACCGATGCAAAAGGAATGGATACGTTCTGGCCCGCGTGTTGTGCGTCTTTCACATCCCGCACTTCATGCTTGCAGCTAAAGCGACTGAGAGAAACAGAAAGCCAGTTTCTGCCACTCCTGTACAAAAACAAACGCCTGAGCAGGAAGAATGAAGAACTCTCGCTGGTGCTGTGTCGCCTTGAAAACAAAGTGCGCTTTGTCACCCAGGAGAACGAGGAGATGGCAAGCTTGGTAAGTCGACGCGGACAACGGCGGCGTGCCAACAGAGTCCACTGCATTTGTGTTCCACAGAGAAGGCCTAGTTCGCTCAATGACCTGGACCGCGGTTGCGGCCAGCAGGACGGTGAAATGGAGTTCCTTCAAGTTGTGGAGCAGCGGCACATCATCGACGACTTGTCCAAGGTCTTCAGGCAGGCGACTCGGTGCACGTACGGCAGCGCCGCGCTCGCTCGCTGTCGCCAGGAAACCTTTTCCGTCCAAAGCTTGGCCGGCGGCCGCCATCCAAAAAATTGGCCCCTTAAATTCCGACCTTTCAAGCAGGAGCATTGTGCGCACGCGTTTGAACACGCTTTAGACTTGTTTTGCCGTTTTCAGCAGCTCAAAGCTCCCGTTTTGTCAGCGCCTTTGCCACTCGCTGTGCGCTGAAAACGACGGACTTGCCCGGCTGCTCAGCCCGTCAACCATGAGCCGCGAGCGCGACGTCATTGTCCGTAGGCAGCTAGTGGCAAAATGCACCCTGTTAGAGTTGCGCTCGCTCCAACTTATTTTGCAAGAACCACACGGGAGACAAGTAAGTTCTTTTGGACACCTGCAGGTGGAGAGTCCATCCGTTGTACGAATGAAGTCTGACTCTCGGCTCCTGCACGAGCATTTTAATTAAGAGAAACAGGGTGGGTGTAAGAGTGGATTGAATAGAGGAAGCCCTTGACCTCTAGTCAAAACATAGCAAGGGGTGTTTTACGACTTTGTGTAGGAAGGGATAAGCGATAGGGATAAATAAGGGATAAATAATATTATTTATTACAGGTCGCAGTCAAAGTCAAAGCAACACAATGATACGATAAAGATAATCTGGAAAACCCTGACACACCCTGTAGTTGTCACTTTTGGAAAAGACGAGCGTCCCTCCAATCATCGCCGGTGACGTGTTTTTCAGGCTCTGGAGACAGGAGCTCATGTCAGAAATGTCATTGTGAGTCGCGTTTGTTTCTGCGCCGGAGCCGTTCGTTCCCTTTGCATCCAAAGAATCTCAAAGGCGGATTATTTGTGTCGACAGGAGAGAGATTTGCTGCTACGATACCGACGTCGAGAATCTCTGAGGAGGAACAAAGCGTGAGGTCCTGCAAGGTGAGTCTGTTTGTTTGCGGCTGCTTGGTGTTGCGCAAGATGAAATGGCCTTTTTCTCGCTATCGTTCCTCTCGTCGATTCATCGTGAGGTGTCGCTTCAGTTTGTTCAGAGAGATGTTTGCTTCCGCGCCCGCAGGTCATCGAAACATTTTACGGCTACGACGAAGACGTGTTGGTGGACTCGGACGGATCGTCCTTGTCTTTTCACACCGACAGAACCCCCGACACGGAACCCGAAGAGGTAGCCCGCCATTTCTGCCAGCGTATTGGCACCAAACATTCCTCTTCAGCCTGGAATCGGACTCGTCTTTGCGTCGCGGGTGCTTTGTCGCCGGTCTGACTGATTCTGGTACTAGTGCTGTGTTGCATTGGTGTGTGCATGAAGAGGCGGAGCTTCGCTACCGCCAGCTGACGCAAGAATATCAAGCGCTGCAACGAGCCTACGCTCTGCTAGCCCAGACCAGCGAAAGGGGACTACGACGCCGAGAAGGAGATCAAGGTGGCGCCCCTTCCCGCAACCCCCGGCCGGGTCGCAGCCTCCCCGTTCTCACCCAGCCTCGGGTGTTCTCTGGTCTGAAAGGAGGAGGAGGAGCCTCCCTCCTCCTCCTTTCAGACCAGAGAAAAGCTGATGGTAGAAATGGGTCACTATCAAAGCAGAGTAGCAGATCTGGAGTCAGCGCTGAAGCAACAAGGACAGGTAAGCTCATCAATGAGCACACCTTTTTCTCAGACAAAATAGCTACATTCTTCAGTCACTCATCCGTCTGGCATTACTGGACCAACCCCACCCCCCCCCCCCCCCCGAACGTGGCTGGGAAAATGCGGAGAAAAGCAAATGTCATTTTCCAGTCAACCAAAGAATTTGTGGATGAAAATGACACAACATTCCAAAGCTGTCCACGCGTTTGTCTCTTCTAGAATGTCAAGTGGGTGGAGGAGAAGCAGCTGCTGCGTCAGAGCAATCAGCAGTTGGCCGAAAAGGTGACGGAAAGAAAGGCGCTGGGCGGAGTCGCTTGGCGTCACACCTGTCGGGAAGCCCCGCAGATGAGGTCTGACTGTCTTTTCAGGTCAGGCGGATGGAGGCGGAAGAAGCGCGTCTGAAAGAGCACATCCAGGATATCCGAGACCAAAACGAACTGCTTGAGTTCCGCATCCTGGAGCTGGAGGTGGGAAGACTCGCACAAGCGTGTTGAGGCCAGAGATGTGACGGACGGACGGACGGACGGACGGACGGATGCATGCCTCTGCCTTTCAGGAGAGGGAGTGGCGCTCCCCCGTCTTGAAGTTTCTGCAAGTCCGTTTCCCAGACGGCCTCAGCCCTTTGCAGATCTACTGCGAGGCCGAGGGCGTGAGCGTACGTAAGGCGTCCCTCGCAACCCTAACCTTAACCCGAGGTCCCAGAACACCTTACATTGCTCCTTGCGCCTTTCCCCCGGACATCGTCATCAGTGATCTGATGAAGAAGCTGGACATCCTGGGCTATAACGCCGTAAGTGTATGTCGAACTCCTTATGTTCGCACTCCACGAGACTCGGCGGCTCAAATGTGACTTTTGGAAGGCTTTGCGCTGAAAGAAGCTTGTTGACGCTGTGCCTTTGGGCTCTTGCAGAATCTCACCAACGAGGAGCAGGTGGTCGTGATTCACGCCAGGACCCTTCTCACCCTAGCCGAGAAGGTAACGCGCACGTCCACGCACGCTCTCGCATTCTGCTTATGTGACAGCAGCCTTTCCTCAGTGGTTAGAATACATCAAAGTGACCAAGTCAGCACTTCAACAGAAGATGTTGGACATTGAAAGTGAGAAGGTAGACAGACACGCGACATCAGCCAAGGGGAACTCCGGCAATGTGCCCCAACAATTCTGACCTTGAGCTGTGCTAGGATATGTTCTGCAAGCAGAAGGGCTACCTGGATGAAGAGTTGGACTTCAGGAAGTGTTCCATGGACCAGGCTCATAAGGTAAGCCGCCCTCAAATCTCCCGCCGGACCACTGATGGACGAGGATTGCGGCCCAGAGGATCCTGGAGCTGGAGGCCATGTTGTACGAGGCGCTACCGCAGCGGGACTGCCCCGCCACGGATGGCGAAAAAGCCAGCCACGCTGGCGTGAATGACGTGCTGACGGCGGATCAGAGAGAAGAGCTTAGGAGCGCCGTGGACCAATGGAAGCGAGCCCTGATGTGCGAGTTGAGGGAGCGCGACGCTTGCATCCTCCAAGAGAGAATGGATCTGCTGCACAGCGCGCAACAGGTAAGGGCCCAAAGCCAGCCCGGCACTTACTTGCACGCTTACTGGCTTTTGAATGCCACTTTCCATTTGTCCGTCCTAGAGGAACAAAGAGCTGAAAGAATTCATCGAAGCTCAGAAGAGACAAATCAAACAATTGGAGGAGAAGTTTCTGTTTCTCTTTCTATTCTTCTCCTTGGCCTTCATTCTGTGGCCCTAACACCAGCTGGTGAGTGAGCTCCAGCGGCACCGCACTCGACACCTCCGATACACTGCCAGCCGGTCTCAGACGTTGGCAGACGCTCCGATGCCAACGTATACCCCCCGCCACGGTGACAGAGGCACCGCGTCACACCGGCGCTCATCCAATCAGAAGGCAGGAAAAGCAAATTCACATGCAGGGCACTTTTGAACCAGAAGAGAGCGCCACAAAAAAACGGTTGTTGCCCCAAACGCGCACTAAAAAGGGTCAGAATAACAAGAGTCCCACTGGCCAGCCGGGGCCACCCGTCCAGCTGTTTCTTCAGGGGGGAAAAAAATTGGAGTCACCGGTGAGTACATTTTGCATTTAGCTCTGCTTTTCTGCTTCTGTCTTCAAGTGTGTGGCATCCTGCGATCAAAGAGTCAGCCAACCCCAAAGCGGTTGACCTCAACGTCCCACCACCATGCCTACCAGAGCAGGTGACGTGATGCTTTGGACATCCTTCCGTCTCAGATGCCCAAAAGTACTCTTTGCCACATCTGCGGCAATACGGTGTCTTTTCAAAGGTGCAAATAAATCCAGCGTGGGCGGAACACGCACGTCTTCGGTTTTTCCCGCTTTGTTTGTGTGACAGCTGTTGTGAAAATTTTATACAAATAAAGTTGTATAGTACAGGTTTGGCCAAGCCGCAACTCCCGAACCGCATGCGGCTCTTTTATGTTCATATCAACATTTGTGTGTGTGTGTGTGTGGGGGGGGGGGGGTTGTGCGTGTTGGCTTCACTTGAGTTCAATTTGGTATTTTGGTCAAAAGCGCATGTGGTGAAATTCCACAAAGTAGGATGGGCAAACACATTTCTTTAAACTATGAGTGTCAATTGGGCTCTCGAAATGGCAGGGAAAAGATGCACAGCAAAACGAAAATACGTAGATGAACACAGGACGTTTTAATCAGAGTGGGAAAGTTTCTATTTTTTGTTGAACGTGATGGCAAACCATTCTGCCTGATATGTCAGACCTCAGCGCATTTCAAAGATTCAAATCTTCAGCGCCATGCACTTCAGCTCACTCCATGCTAACATTGATCAGGCGTCGAACCCGCATCATCATGCTTAAGAGGTGGCCATGCTAACCAGTGCGCCATTATGTCAACGCATAATAACTAAGTCTACTGGTCAAAACAGCGGTTACTATATGACGTCGCTACGTCGTGGTCACGTGACGCAGACAAGACGTCAATGGACGTGGGCAGAGTTAACTTGTTTAAAAGGGAGTAGGCAGAAGAAATATTTAATTTATTTAAATCTATTTTGAGTGCACACCATTATGCCAATGCATAACAACTGTAAATCTACTAAACAAAACAGCGGTTGCTATATGACATCTGCCACGTCGTGGTCACGTGACATACGTGACGTCGATGGGCGTAACTTTCGCCGGAATTCAAATCCGCGGGGAGAGTTAACTTGTTTAAAAGAGAGTGGGCAGAAGAATTATTTAATTTATTTAAATCTATTTGGTGTGTGCGCCATTATGTCAATGCATAACAACTGTAAGTCTACTAAACAAAACAGCGGTTGCTATTTGACGTCTGCCACGTCGTGGTCACGTGACGCGGACGTGACGTCGACGCCTACTTTACATCCCACCGATCACAGGACTCCTCGGCTGCATAACCGTGCCCCCTTCCCAACCAATCGGATTTGCTATACGCGAAAACGACGCCAATGGAAAGAGCTTCCGCCCAAATTTAAATCCGTGGGCGTGGCTCGCAGCAGGAAGTAGGAAAATGGCGGCGATGTTGACAAAGACACAGCGGATGGTAACATACGACTAACAAGAGAAATATTTTTATTTTCTGCTTGCAACTGGACCGTCCAGAGCGTACACGGTAAGTACAACTCATCGTTTTTAAAAAGAAGTACTTTTGTTGCCCTGAAAAGCGAGTGAGCGTGGCGTTTGTGGGGGACGTCGAATTTCGACGATTCTTTCTGGTCAACGGTTGTAAATGATTGTGTTGATTAAAAAAGAAAACTTGATGTAACTCTACTTTTAACTGCCGTTTCAGATAGATTTGGAATTGCATCACATCCAATTTTGCCTAGAGCGTACACGGTAAGTAACACTCGTTGTGTTTAAGGAGATTTACGTTTGTAATAGCAGAAGTGTAGCCGCGTTGCGTTGTACGTGTGAATGTTGGTCCGGGCGAAATGTTAATGTTTAATTTCATTCCTTTAGGTTCCACGGTGTTTGTTGGCTGCAAGTTTTCCACTGCAAGAAGAGGCTCATATCATTGACCAGGAGCGAGCTACAATGGTGAGTAGCCATAACATTTATGTTAAACACTTCCTATTTCATGTCTAACAGTACTTGATTTAACAAATAACCATAAATAAATACAGTGTGGGCACTGAAGTTAACATATGTGATTATACTGCCTAATCTGTCACCGAGTAGATTGTTGCAAAGTAATATAAGATCCAAAGTTGTAATTCAGAATAGTTTTCAAAAGAAGGCCATTAGAATTATATACAAGTCTGATTACCCTGAACAAGCTATTAATTAAATCACAAATACTTCAATTCAAAGATTTGGTAGATTATCAGACAAATAATGTCTAACAGTAATTGATTTAACACATCACGATAAGTAGATTGAGTGTGGGCACTCTCAAGTTAACATATGTGATTATACTGCCTAATCTGTTACAGAGTATGTTGTTGCCAAGTAATGTAGAATAGATCCAAAGTAGTAATCCAGAATAGTTTTGAAGAGGCCATTAGAATGATAAACAAATCTGATTACCTTGAACATAATAACAAGCTAAGTGTTTAATATGTCCTATGAAGTCAAAATTGGGCACCATCATGTGGTGAAATTTGGAATTGCATCACATCCAATTTTGCCTGGGAACAAACAGATTACATAAATCTTAGTTTTGAATAAGCCACTCCTTCTCAAACAAGTAAACTCTGCCCATTTTGCGCAGTAGATGTTCTGTTAATATCTAGTATTTATACAAAGTCATAATTTAAATTGCTTTCAACCTTCATTCATCGGTTCAACCAACATTACTCGCTCTTATTACCAACTTGTATTGATTTAACTAAGCGTTTAATACTTCCTATCAGGTCTCAAATCGAGATTTGGCAAAATACAATTTCAGCAAATCCAATTTTGCCAGGGAACAAAAATAGATTAAATAAACTACATAAGTCCTCTTCCCATTAAATAAATCAGAAAAGTCTGTCTTGTAACCAGTCCTCTTCAAACAAGTAAAGTCTGCCCATTTTGTGCCGTAGATTTTGTGTCTATGCCTAGTATTTAAACAAAATCATAATTTAAACGACTTCTTTCCTTCATTCACTTTGGAAATTTGGAATTGCAGCAAATCGAATTTTGGCAGGGAACAAAAATAGATCAATTAAACTAAATAAGTCTTCTTCCCATTAAATAAATTAAAAAAGTCTGTCTTGTAACCAGTCCTTTTCAAACAAGTAAAGTCTGCCCATTTTGTGCCGTCGATTTTGTGTTAATGCCTAGTATTTATACAAAATCATAATTTAAAGGACTTCATTCCTTCATTCACTTTGGAAATTTGGAATTGCAGCACATCAAATTTTGCCTGGGAAGAAAAGTAGATTAAATAAATTTAATAAGTCTTACTACTTCCCATTAAATAAATTAAATACGTCTTACTTGTTCCCACTCCTTTTCAAAACAGTAGTTTAAAACGAGGGCCCTTCACTCAATCTTTAACCTCAACCCCGCACGTTGTGTTGTATCTGTGAATGTTGGTTGTGGCCAAATGATAGTTTTCTTTCATTCGTTTAGGTTCCAAGAAAACTTGATGTAACTCTACTTTTAACTGCCGTTTCAGATAAGCGGGTATTACGTCGCAGTCAAATGCCGCGGATATGACGTAATTGCCCGAACCTCCGCCAAAATTCAAATCTGTTGGCGCGATGGCCGTGAGCCACTGAGCAGCGACGATTATCAACAGAAATATCTTTATTTTCTGCTTGCAACTGGACCGTCTAGAGCGTACACGGTAAGTAACACTCATTGTGTTTAAGGAGATTTACGTTTGTAATAGCAGAAGTGTAGCCGCGTTGCGTTGTACGTGTGAAAATTGGTCGAGGCGAAATGTTAATGTTTAATTTCATTCCTTTAGGTTCCACGGTGTTTGTTGGCTGCAAGTTTTCCACTGCAAGAAGAGGCTCGTATCATTGACCAGGAGCGAGCTACAATGGTGAGTAGCCATAACATTTATGTTAAACACTTCCTATTTCATGTCTAACAGTACTTGATTTAACAAATAACCATAAATAAATACAGTGTGGGCACTGAAGTTAACATATGTGATTATACTGCCTAATCTGTCACGGAGTAGATTGTTGCAAAGTAATATAAGATCCAAAGTTGTAATTCAGAATAGTTTTCAAAAGAAGGCCATTAGAATTATATACAAGTCTGATTACCCTGAACAAGCTATTAATTAAATCACAAATTCTTCAATTCAAAGATTTGGTAGATTATCAGACAAATAATGTCTAACAGTAATTGATTTAACACATCACGATAAGTAGATTGAGTGTGGGCACTCTCAAGTTAACATATGTGATTATACTGCCTAATCTGTTACAGAGTATGTTGTTGCCAAGTAATGTAGAATAGATCCAAAGTAGTAATCCAGAATAGTTTTGAAGAGGCCATTAGAATGATAAACAAATCTGATTACCTTGAACATAATAACAAGCTAAGTGTTTAATATGTCCTATGAAGTCAAAATTGGGCACCATCATGTGGTGAAATTTGGAATTGCATCACATCCAATTTTGCCTGGGAACAAACAGATTACATAAATCTTAGTTTTGAATAAGCCACTCCTTCTCAAACAAGTAAACTCTGCCCATTTTGCGCAGTAGATGTTCTGTTAATATCTAGTATTTATACAAAGTCATAATTTAAATTGCTTTCAACCTTCATTCATCGGTTCAACCAACATTACTCGCTCTTATTACCAACTTGTATTGATTTAACTAAGCGTTTAATACTTCCTATCAGGTCTCAAATCGAGATTTGGCAAAATACAATTTCAGCAAATCCAATTTTGCCAGGGAACAAAAATAGATTAAATAAACTAAATAAGTCCTCTTCCCATTAAATAAATCAGAAAAGTCTGTCTTGTAACCAGTCCTCTTCAAACAAGTAAAGTCTGCCCATTTTGTGCCGTAGATTTTGTGTCTATGCCTAGTATTTAAACAAAATCATAATTTAAACGACTTCTTTCCTTCATTCACTTTGGAAATTTGGAATTGCAGCAAATCGAATTTTGGCAGGGAACAAAAATAGATCAATTAAACTAAATAAGTCTTCTTCCCATTAAATAAATTAAAAAAGTCTGTCTTGTAACCAGTCCTTTTCAAACAAGTAAAGTCTGCCCATTTTGTGCCGTCGATTTTGTGTTAATGCCTAGTATTTATACAAAATCATAATTTAAAGGACTTCATTCCTTCATTCACTTTGGAAATTTGGAATTGCAGCACATCAAATTTTGCCTGGGAAGAAAAGTAGATTAAATAAATTTAATAAGTCTTACTACTTCCCATTAAATAAATTAAATACGTCTTACTTGTTCCCACTCCTTTTCAAAACAGTAGTTTAAAACGAGGGCCCTTCACTCAATCTTTAACCCCAACCCCGCACGTTGTGTTGTATCTGTGAATGTTGGTTGTGGCCAAATGATAGTTTTCTTTCATTCGTTTAGGTTCCAAGAAAACTTGATGTAACTCTACTTTTAACTGCCGTTTCAGATAAGCGGGTATTACGTCGCAGTCATGTGCCGTGGATATGACGTAATTGCCCGAACCTCCGCCAAAATTCAAATCTGTTGGCGCGATGGCCGTGAGCCACTGAGCAGCGACGATTATCAACAGAAATATCTTTATTTTCTGCTTGCAACTGGACCGTCTAGAGCGTACACGGTAAGTAACACTCATTGTGTTTAAGGAGATTTACGTTTGTAATAGCAGAAGTGTAGCCGCGTTGCGTTGTACGTGTGAAAATTGGTCGAGGCGAAATGTTAATGTTTAATTTCATTCCTTTAGGTTCCACGGTGTTTGTTGGCTGCAAGTTTTCCACTGCAAGAAGAGGCTCGTATCATTGACCAGGAGCGAGCTACAATGGTGAGTAGCCATAACATTTATGTTAAACACTTCCTATTTCATGTCTAACAGTACTTGATTTAACAAATAACCATAAATAAATACAGTGTGGGCACTGAAGTTAACATATGTGATTATACTGCCTAATCTGTCACGGAGTAGATTGTTGCAAAGTAATATAAGATCCAAAGTTGTAATTCAGAATAGTTTTCAAAAGAAGGCCATTAGAATTATATACAAGTCTGATTACCCTTAACATAACAACAAGCTATTAATTAAATCACAAATTCTTCAATTCAAAGATTTGGTAGATTATCAGACAAATAATGTCTAACAGTAATTGATTTAACACATCACGATAAGTAGATTGAGTGTGGGCACTCTCAAGTTAACAGATATGATTATACTGCCTAATCTGTTACAGAGTATGTTGTTGCCAAGTAATGTACAATAGATCCAAAGTAGTAATCCAGAATAGTTTTGAAGAGGCCATTAGAATAATAAACAAATCTGATTACCTTGAACATAATAACAAGCTAAGTGTTTAATATGTCCTATGAAGTCAAAATTGGGCACCATCATGTGGTGAAATTTGGAATTGCATCACATCCAATTTTGCCTGGGAACAAACAGATTAAATAAATCTTAGTTTTGAATAAGCCACTCCTTCTCAAACAAGTAAACTCTGCCCATTTCGCGCAGTAGATGTTCTGTTAATATCTAGTATTTATACAAAGTCATAATTTAAATTGCTTTCAACCTTCATTCATCGGTTCAACCAACATTACTCGCTCTTATTACCAACTTGTATTGATTTAACTAAGCGTTTAATACTTCCTATCAGGTCTCAAGGCAAGATTTGGCAAAATACAATTTCAGCAAATCCAATTTTGCCAGGGAACAAAAATAGATTAAATAAACTAAATAAGTCTTCTTCCCATTAAATAAATCAGAAAAGTCTGTCTTGTAACCAGTCCTCTTCAAACAAGTAAAGTCTGCCCATTTTGTGCCGTAGATTTTGTGTCTATGCCTAGTATTTAAACAAAATCATAATTTAAACGACTTCTTTCCTTCATTCACTTTGGAAATTTGGAATTGCAGCAAATCGAATTTTGCCAGGGAACAAAAATAGATCAATTAAACTAAATAAGTCTTCTTCCCATTAAATAAATTAAAAAAGTCTGTCTTGTAACCAGTCCTTTTCAAACAAGTAAAGTCTGCCCATTTTGTGCCGTCGATTTTGTGTTAATGCCTAGTATTTATACAAAATCATAATTTAAAGGACTTCATTCCTTCATTCACTTTGGAAATTTGGAATTGCAGCACATCAAATTTTGCCTGGGAAGAAAAGTAGATTAAATAAATTTAATAAGTCTTACTACTTCCCATTAAATAAATTAAATACGTCTTACTTGTTCCCACTCCTTTACAAAAAAGTAGTTTAAAACGAGGTCCCTTCACTCAACCTTTAACCCTATTTATTCACCTTCTAGGCTAAGTGTTAAAGGCTAAGTGTTAAAGGCTAAGTGTTAAAGGCTAAGTGCCAGAGGCTAGGCGCCAGAGGCGAGTTTTTGTGGGCTGAAGTTTTAGTGGGGTTAGTGTGAATACAATCCAAAAGAATACAACAGAATACAATACAATAGAATATAATACATAGATTAAATTCAATAGCTCTTACTACTTCCCATTAAATAAATTAAATACGTCTTACTTGTTCCCAATCCTTTTCAAAAAAGTAGTTTAAAACGAGGGCCCTTCACTCAACCTTTAACCTCAACCCCGCACGTCACATTGTGTTGTATCTGTGAATGTTGGTTGTGGCCAAATGATAGTTTTCTTTCATTCGTTTAGGTTCCACGGTGTTTGTTGGCTATGTTTTCCACTGTCAGAAGGATGAAAATACAAAGTACAACGCTTGGACGTGGGCGAAGACGTCACCGGTGAGTCCTTCCTTCCTATTTATTTACCTTCTAGATGCTAGAGGCTAAGTGTTAGAGGCTAAGTGTTAGAGGCTAAGTGTTAAACACAATACGAACAACACAACGATACTGCACTGAACAACACGATACCGCACTGAGAAACACGATACCGCACTGAACAACACGATACCGCACTGAACAACACCATGCCGCACTGAACACCATGCCACACTGACAACACCATCCCGCACTGAACAACACCATGCCGCACTAAACAACACCATGCCGCACTGAACAACACCATGCCTCACTGAACGACACCATGCCGCACTGAAAGACACCATGCCGCACTGAACGACACCATGCCGCACTGAAAGACACCATCCCGCACTGAACACCATGCCGCACTGAACAACACCATCCTGCACTGAACAACACCATCCCGCACTGAACAACACCATGCCGCACTGAACAACATTATGCCGCACTGAACATTATGCCGCACTGAACAACACCATGCCGCACTGAACAACACCATGCCGCACTGAACAACATTATGCCGCACTGAACAACACCATGCCGCACTGAACAACACCATGCCGCACTGAACAACACCATGCCGCACTGAACAACATTATGCCGCACTGAACAACACCATGCCGCACTGAACAACACCATCCTGCACTGAACAACACCATTCCGCATTGAACACCATGCCGCACTGAACAACACCATCCCGCACTGAACAACACCATGCCGCACTGAACAACACCATGCCGCACTGAACAACATTATGCCGCACTGAACAACATTATGCCGCACTGAACAACACCATGCCGCACTGAACAACACCATGCCGCACTGAACAACACCATGCCGCACTGAACAACACGACGTCGCACTGAACAACACGACGCCGCACAGAACAACACGACGCCGCACAGAATAACACAATACCGCACAGAACAACACAATACCGCACAAACAGTTTTAGATAATATTACGTCGCAGTCATGTGACGCGGACATGACGTCAATAGGCGGAACTCACGGCAAAATTATAATCCGTGGGCGTGGCTTGCAACAGGAAGTAGGAAAGCGGCAGTTCTGGCAAACAAGACACAGCTGTTAGTAACACGATGACTAACAAGGCAAATATTTTTGTTTTCAGCTTGCAACTTGACCGTCTAGAGCGTACAAGGTAATTACAACTGTTTTTTTTTAGCCCTGAAAAGCAAGGGAGTGTGGCGTTTGGGAGGAATGTCGAACTCGGCGACTGCTTCCAGCCACAGACGCCAAATTTCGACGATTATTTCGACTGGTCAACGGTTGTAAATTATTGCGTTGACTAAAAACTTTATTTAACTCTACTCTTAACTTTGCCGTTTCAGATATGCGGGTATTACACCGCGGAAATGACGTCAATAGGCTGAACTCTCGCCAAAATTCAAATCTGTGGGCGCAATGGCCTTGAGCGAGACACCGGATACAAACACGACGATTATCAACAGAAATATCTTTATTTTCCGCTTGCAAGTGGACCGTCTAGAGCGTACACGGTAAGTACAACTCATTGTGTTTAAAAAGATTTACGTTTGTGTAGTTTGCGTTGCGTTGTATCTGTGAATGTTGGTTGAGGCTAAATGTTAATGTTTAATTTCATTCCTTTAGGTTCCACGGTGTTTGTTGGCTGTATGTTTTCCACTGCAAGAAGAGGCTCGTATCATTGACCAGCAGGAGCTACAATGGTGAGTACCCCTTTCGTCTTCCATTTATGTTAAACACTTCCTATTTCATGTCTAACAGTACTCGATTTAACAAATAACCATAAATAAATACAGTGTGGGCAGTCACGTTAACATATGTGATTATCCTGCCTAATATGTTTATCACAAATATGTCACTAATCACTAATATGTTTATTTGTTTATCACAACACCTTTGGACCTTCAGCAATCGATTATTTACCTTCATCTACATAGAGACAGAACGATGGTGTCTTAAACATCTCATTCATTTCACCAAATAACTTCACGCAGGTGGATAACGGCCGTCTCGGTCACGCTATGTTGCGTGATGCAGTTTTGAAGAACCAAATGCATTTATTCAATGAATAAGTCAAGCTAGTTCTATGTTTATGATGTTGTAAGTTACGGTACCGATTGAAGTTGAGTTCGAAGCCAGTGGAAAACAGCGCTGCGTTTGTGCTCTCCAGGTACAAATGTTGTGCTCTCTGACTGACGACCGGGCGAGACTCGAGTAAGAGATGTCCAAACGAGCTCCGGCAGGGCGGGCCAAGGCGGAGCGAACGGACGCCCTTCAGGCCGCCAATGACGAGCTGAGAACCAAACTGATGGACGTCCAGTTAGAACTTCAGCAGGAGAAGAACAAGGTGAAAACCTCAACAGACAGACACTGCCTGCCTCCCTGCCTGCCTCCCTG
Organism: Syngnathus floridae; assembly: GCF_059516105.1. Lineage (NCBI taxonomy): Eukaryota > Metazoa > Chordata > Actinopteri > Syngnathiformes > Syngnathidae > Syngnathus > Syngnathus floridae. The sequence goes on along the minus strand of NW_028284088.1, from coordinate 169,336 downwards.
CCTGCCTCCCTGCCTGCCTCCCTCCCTCCCAGTTTTCCCGATGTAGATTAGACATGCGTGTGCCATGACTGTGTCAGCCTACATCAACAAATGCACCGAGGACGTCAGCACCACTAAGAATATCATCACCCGGGGCAACCAACGACCCTGGATGACTGAGGAGGTACGTCAAACGCTACGAGCGCGGAACTCTGCCTTCAAGTCTGGCGACAAGGAGACACTGAGGACAGCGAGAGCCAACTTGAACCGTGCCATCAGGATAGCGAAGCGAGACCGCAGTCGAAAATTTCAGGATCGTTTCCACGACGTCAAAAACATCAGGAGTATGTGGCAAGGCATACGGGCGATTACAGACTACAACTCACCCTCCCCCCCCCCCGGTGGGTGTAGTTGATGCTGACTTTCTAAATGGTCTAAATAACTTCTTTGGGAGGTTCGAGGCACTAAACGGCACTCCAGCAGTTAAAACTGTCCCCCATCAGGAAGAGGAGGTACTCTGCCTTGACTCCGCCGATGTGTTGAAGACCCTGAGGAGAGTCAACCCCTGTAAGGCCCCTGGCCCCGACAACATTCCTGGGCGTGTGTTCAGGGAATGTGCAAGTCATCTGGCTGGGGTCATCACAGACATTTTTAACACCTCGCTGGGCCAAGCCACAGTGCCGGCGTGCTTTAAGACTGCCTCCATCATTCCGGTGCCGAAGAAACCTCAAATCACCTCATTTAATGATTACCGGCCTGTTGCACTGACTCCGGTTATGATGAAGTGCTTCGAAAGGCTGCTTAAAGGTCACATCGTTTCCAGACTCCCCCTATTATTTGACCCGTTCCAGTTTGCCGACCGGCAAAACCGCTCCACTCAGGACGCCATCTCCTCCGTTCTTCACCTGAGCCTGGCTCACCTGGAGGAGAAGAACACCCATGTGCGGAGGCTGTTCCTGGACTTCAGCTCAGCGTTTAACACCATCATCCCACAGCATCTGGTAGGAAAATTGGAACACCTGGGCTTCAACACCCCCCTTCGCAACTGGCTGCTAGACTTCCTCACCAACAGACCTCAGTCAGTCCGGGTCGGACAGAACACCTCTGATGTCATCACCCTCAGCACAGGCTCCCTTCAGGGCTGCGTCCTGAGCCCCCTGCTGTGCACCCTGATGACACACGACTGCGTCCTCAGGTTCACCACCAATCACATCGTGAAGTCAGCAGACGACACAACGGTGGTGGGGCTCATCAGAGACAACAACGACCTGGACTACAGAGAGGAGGTGGAGCAGCTGGTGGGCTGGTGCAGAGAAAACAGCCTGATCCTGAATGAGGAGAAGATGAAGGAGATCATCGTCGACTTCAGGAAAAAACAGCCTCACCACGCTCCACTGATCATCAACAGCTCAGCTGTGGAGGTGGTCAGCACCACCAAATTCCTGGGGGTCCACATCACAGAAGACCTCACCTGGACTATGAACACTACGGCACTGGTCAAGAGGGCACAGAAGCGCTTGTACTTCCTGCGGAGGATGAGGAGAGCCCACCTGCCCCCACCCATCATGAGGACGTTCTACAGGAGCACCATAGAGAGCATTCTGACAAGCTGTCTCTCTGTGTGGTGTGGAGGCTGCACCGCCTCCGATTGGAAGAACGTGAGGAGAGTGGTGAGGACAGCAGAGAGGATCATAGGGGCTCCTCTTCCCTCCATTCAGGACATTTCATCTCAGCGCTGCATGTCCCGTGCCCGTAACATCATCAATGACCCATCACACCCCCACCATGGACTGTTCTCCCTGCTGCCCTCTGGGAAGAGGTTTGCAGCATCCGCTGCAGGTCCACCAGGTTCTGCAACAGCTTTTTCCCTGCTGTCATCAGACTGTTGAACACTAGAACTGTTGAGCTCTAAACTGAACAATGCATCACACATTCACAGAACTGTACTTTATGACACTACGGACCTCTATCTTGCACTATCTCGCACTACCAACTTTACTGAACTTGTATAAACCCTTTAAATAGAAGTTTAATACATGGTTTAGCATTCCTCTGCACACTCTTGAATACTGTTTTGCCTACTTGCACTATTGCATAATTATCACTGCTGCACTTTATACTTATTTTTAATATATATATATATATATATATAGTATATATGTATATATATATATTTTCATAGGATATGTTACTTCTATTCAACTGCAATATCACTACTTTGTTGTAAGACGTATGCAACGGAATTTCGTTTTGTATGCACCATGTGCAGACAAGATGACAATAAAGTTTGTCTAAGTCTAAGTCATGTCAGGTCAGCTGTCTGGAGAGAGAGAGAAGTCAGGACCTGCGGGCGGAGCACCACCGTGCCACCGCCGCCATGACGGAACTCAAAAGCAAACTCCATGAGGAGAAGCAGAAAGAGTTAGCCATTACCAGGGAGACATTACTGCGGCAGCATGAAATGGAGCTGATGAGAGTGATCAAAATCAAAGATGGAGAGATCCAGCGACTGAATGCCTTGGTCCTCAGCCTGAGGGACGGCTCCATGGACAAGGTGATCCGCTCTATCCGTGTCTGACTATCCGCACGCCACGTCGGGCTTCGATGCGGCCGCTACCGTATTGTGTAGCTTGTCCCCAGTAAGCGTCGCGGCGCTCCGTTGCGGTCTCAACGGCCCGGTGTGGCGCAATGTCTGCTCAGGTGAGGAGGGGGGGCGCTTTGCTGGCGGAGGTGGAGGAGACGCGGCGGTGTCGGGAGACCGAGCGGTGTCGCCTCCACCAGGAGCGCGGAAGAAGCCCTGGCAGCGGCCCAGCAGGCCTGGCAGTCCCGAGCGGCCGAGCTCCGATCGGCTCATCACCAGCATCGGGAGGAGCTGAGCCGAACCAAGAGAGACTGCGAGAGGGAGATCCGCCGACTGGTAGGACTGATCAGATGCGCGGTGCGTGGCTATGTTCCCAATTTCGTTGTATACCTGCAGTGCAATGACACCTAAGGCATTCTATTCTATTCTATTTCACAAGAAGAAAATGTCCGGTTGCTCGCTTCGCTTTTGTCACAGCAAAGGTGTTCTAGTCGATTCCAGAAAAAAATTGGCCGGTTGCTCTCTTTGTTTTTGTCACAATTCTGGCAAATGAGTTTGCCCGCCTGCCTGAGCGCTCCCCGTTTGTACATCCAGACGGATGAGATCAAGCTGAAAGACAGAGCGGTTAGTGTTTTGGATGAAGCCCTGGGGCCGGCCACGTCCACCGCCTTCAGCTGCAGACTCAGGCTGCCGAGCAGCAGATCGCTGCCCTGAGGGATTCCCAAAGGGCGGGCCTAAACTACCCTGGAAGTGGGGTCAACGCCGCTACTAGCAATCCTCTTCATTGCGTAAGCCACCTCATCACACACTTGCAGTACGCATGACTTAGTTCGTTGCTGGAGGAAGGTAGCACAAAAACAGTTTTGAACTTTGAACGAGTGCTTGTGTGTGTGTGTTGCGGGGCGTTTTCAGTCTCAGGAGGATCGGGACACGCGACGGTTTCATCTGAAAATCGCTGAGCTCAGCGCAGTCATCAGGAAACTGGAGGATCGAAACGCCCTGCTTTCTGAAGAGCGCAATGAACTGGTAATTTATTGAAGGCACGCTTGAAGGTTTGCGCTACGTTTGATGCGCGCCATCCAGCGAGGCACCCATTGCGCTTGCTTATTAGTTGAGCGGCGCGGCGAGTCGGTTGCCTGGTAGATGTCTTTTATTGGGAGCCAAAGCCACGATTCCGTTCAAACCGATGCAAAAGGAATGGATACGTTCTGGCCCGCGTGTTGTGCGTCTTTCACATCCCGCACTTCATGCTTGCAGCTAAAGCGACTGAGAGAAACAGAAAGCCAGTTTCTGCCACTCCTGTACAAAAACAAACGCCTGAGCAGGAAGAATGAAGAACTCTCGCTGGTGCTGTGTCGCCTTGAAAACAAAGTGCGCTTTGTCACCCAGGAGAACGAGGAGATGGCAAGCTTGGTAAGTCGACGCGGACAACGGCGGCGTGCCAACAGAGTCCACTGCATTTGTGTTCCACAGAGAAGGCCTAGTTCGCTCAATGACCTGGACCGCGGTTGCGGCCAGCAGGACGGTGAAATGGAGTTCCTTCAAGTTGTGGAGCAGCGGCACATCATCGACGACTTGTCCAAGGTCTTCAGGCAGGCGACTCGGTGCACGTACGGCAGCGCCGCGCTCGCTCGCTGTCGCCAGGAAACCTTTTCCGTCCAAAGCTTGGCCGGCGGCCGCCATCCAAAAAATTGGCCCCTTAAATTCCGACCTTTCAAGCAGGAGCATTGTGCGCACGCGTTTGAACACGCTTTAGACTTGTTTTGCCGTTTTCAGCAGCTCAAAGCTCCCGTTTTGTCAGCGCCTTTGCCACTCGCTGTGCGCTGAAAACGACGGACTTGCCCGGCTGCTCAGCCCGTCAACCATGAGCCGCGAGCGCGACGTCATTGTCCGTAGGCAGCTAGTGGCAAAATGCACCCTGTTAGAGTTGCGCTCGCTCCAACTTATTTTGCAAGAACCACACGGGAGACAAGTAAGTTCTTTTGGACACCTGCAGGTGGAGAGTCCATCCGTTGTACGAATGAAGTCTGACTCTCGGCTCCTGCACGAGCATTTTAATTAAGAGAAACAGGGTGGGTGTAAGAGTGGATTGAATAGAGGAAGCCCTTGACCTCTAGTCAAAACATAGCAAGGGGTGTTTTACGACTTTGTGTAGGAAGGGATAAGCGATAGGGATAAATAAGGGATAAATAATATTATTTATTACAGGTCGCAGTCAAAGTCAAAGCAACACAATGATACGATAAAGATAATCTGGAAAACCCTGACACACCCTGTAGTTGTCACTTTTGGAAAAGACGAGCGTCCCTCCAATCATCGCCGGTGACGTGTTTTTCAGGCTCTGGAGACAGGAGCTCATGTCAGAAATGTCATTGTGAGTCGCGTTTGTTTCTGCGCCGGAGCCGTTCGTTCCCTTTGCATCCAAAGAATCTCAAAGGCGGATTATTTGTGTCGACAGGAGAGAGATTTGCTGCTACGATACCGACGTCGAGAATCTCTGAGGAGGAACAAAGCGTGAGGTCCTGTAAGGTGAGTCTGTTTGTTTGCGGCTGCTTGGTGTTGCGCAAGATGAAATGGCCTTTTTCTCGCTATCGTTCCTCTCGTCGATTCATCGTGAGGTGTCGCTTCAGTTTGTTCAGAGAGATGTTTGCTTCCGCGCCCGCAGGTCATCGAAACATTTTACGGCTACGACGAAGACGTGTTGGTGGACTCGGACGGATCGTCCTTGTCTTTTCACACCGACAGAACCCCCGACACGGAACCCGAAGAGGTAGCCCGCCATTTCTGCCAGCGTATTGGCACCAAACATTCCTCTTCAGCCTGGAATCGGACTCGTCTTTGCGTCGCGGGTGCTTTGTCGCCGGTCTGACTGATTCTGGTACTATTGGTGTGTGCATGAAGAGGCGGAGCTTCGCTACCGCCAGCTGACGCAAGAATATCAAGCGCTGCAACGAGCCTACGCTCTGCTAGCCCAGACCAGCGAAAGGGGACTACGACGCCGAGAAGGAGATCAAGGTGGCGCCCCTTCCCGCAACCCCCGGCCGGGTCGCAGCCTCCCCGTTCTCACCCAGCCTCGGGTGTTCTCTGGTCTGAAAGGAGGAGGAGGAGCCTCCCTCCTCCTCCTTTCAGACCAGAGAAAAGCTGATGGTAGAAATGGGTCACTATCAAAGCAGAGTAGCAGATCTGGAGTCAGCGCTGAAGCAACAAGGACAGGTAAGCTCATCAATGAGCACACCTTTTTCTCAGACAAAATAGCTACATTCTTCAGTCACTCATCCGTCTGGCATTACTGGACCAACCCCCCCCCCCCCCCCCCCCCGAACGTGGCTGGGAAAATGCGGAGAAAAGAAAATGTCATTTTCCAGTCAACCAAAGAATTTGTGGATGAAAATGACACAACATTCCAAAGCTGTCCACGCGTTTGTCTCTTCTAGAATGTCAAGTGGGTGGAGGAGAAGCAGCTGCTGCGTCAGAGCAATCAGCAGTTGGCCGAAAAGGTGACGGAAAGAAAGGCGCTGGGCGGAGTCGCTTGGCGTCACACCTGTCGGGAAGCCCCGCAGATGAGGTCTGACTGTCTTTTCAGGTCAGGCGGATGGAGGCGGAAGAAGCGCGTCTGAAAGAGCACATCCAGGATATCCGAGACCAAAACGAACTGCTTGAGTTCCGCATCCTGGAGCTGGAGGTGGGAAGACTCGCACAAGCGTGTTGAGGCCAGAGATGTGACGGACGGACGGACGGACGGACGGACGGATGCATGCCTCTGCCTTTCAGGAGAGGGAGTGGCGCTCCCCCGTCTTGAAGTTTCTGCAAGTCCGTTTCCCAGACGGCCTCAGCCCTTTGCAGATCTACTGCGAGGCCGAGGGCGTGAGCGTACGTAAGGCGTCCCTCGCAACCCTAACCTTAACCCGAGGTCCCAGAACACCTTACATTGCTCCTTGCGCCTTTCCCCCGGACATCGTCATCAGTGATCTGATGAAGAAGCTGGACATCCTGGGCTATAACGCCGTAAGTGTATGTCGAACTCCTTATGTTCGCACTCCACGAGACTCGGCGGCTCAAATGTGACTTTTGGAAGGCTTTGCGCTGAAAGAAGCTTGTTGACGCTGTGCCTTTGGGCTCTTGCAGAATCTCACCAGCGAGGAGCAGGTGGTCGTGATTCACGCCAGGACCCTTCTCACCCTAGCCGAGAAGGTAACGCGCACGTCCACGCACGCTCTCGCATTCTGCTTATGTGACAGCAGCCTTTCCTCAGTGGTTAGAATACATCAAAGTGACCAAGTCAACACTTCAACAGAAGATGTTGGACATTGAAAGTGAGAAGGTAGACAGACACGCGACATCAGCCAAGGGGAACTCCGGCAATGTGCCCCAACAATTCTGACCTTGAGCTGTGCTAGGATATGTTCTGCAAGCAGAAGGGCTACCTGGATGAAGAGTTGGACTTCAGGAAGTGTTCCATGGACCAGGCTCATAAGGTAAGCCGCCCTCAAATCTCCCGCCGGACCACTGATGGACGAGGATTGCGGCCCAGAGGATCCTGGAGCTGGAGGCCATGTTGTACGAGGCGCTACCGCAGCGGGACTGCCCCGCCACGGACGGCGAAAAAGCCAGCCACGCTGGCGTGAATGACGTGCTGACGGCGGATCAGAGAGAAGAGCTTAGGAGCGCCGTGGACCAATGGAAGCGAGCCCTGATGTGCGAGTTGAGGGAGCGCGACGCTTGCATCCTCCAAGAGAGAATGGATCTGCTGCACAGCGCGCAACAGGTAAGGGCCCAAAGCCAGCCCGGCACTTACTTGCACGCTTACTGGCTTTTGAATGCCACTTTCCATTTGTCCGTCCTAGAGGAACAAAGAGCTGAAAGAATTCATCGAAGCTCAGAAGAGACAAATCAAACAATTGGAGGAGAAGTTTCTGTTTCTCTTTCTATTCTTCTCCTTGGCCTTCATTCTGTGGCCCTAACACCAGCTGGTGAGTGAGCTCCAGCGGCACCGCACTCGACACCTCCGATACACTGCCAGCCGGTCTCAGACGTTGGCAGACGCTCCGATGCCAACGTATACCCCCCGCCACGGTGACAGAGGCACCGCGTCACACCGGCGCTCATCCAATCAGAAGGCAGGAAAAGCAAATTCACATGCAGGGCACTTTTGAACCAGAAGAGAGCGCCACAAAAAACGGTTGTTGCCCCAAACGCGCACTAAAAAGGGTCAGAATAACAAGAGTCCCACTGGCCAGCCGGGGCCACCCGTCCAGCTGTTTCTTCAGGGGGGAAAAAAATTGGAGTCACCGGTGAGTACATTTTGCATTTAGCTCTGCTTTTCTGCTTCTGTCTTCAAGTGTGTGGCATCCTGCGATCAAAGAGTCAGCCAACCCCAAAGCGGTTGACCTCAACGTCCCACCACCATGCCTACCAGAGCAGGTGACGTGATGCTTTGGACATCCTTCCGTCTCAGATGCCCAAAAGTACTCTTTGCCACATCTGCGGCAATACGGTGTCTTTTCAAAGGTGCAAATAAATCCAGCGTGGGCGGAACACGCACGTCTTCGGTTTTTCCCGCTTTGTTTGTGTGACAGCTGTTGTGAAAATTTTATACAAATAAAGTTGTATAGTACAGGTTTGGCCAAGCCGCAACTCCCGAACCGCATGCGGCTCTTTTATGTTCATATCAACATTTGTGTGTGTGTGTGTGTGTGTGTGTGTGGGGGGGGGGGGTTGTGCGTGTTGGCTTCCCTTGAGTTCAATTTGGTATTTTGGTCAAAAGCGCATGTGGTGAAATTCCACAAAGTAGGATGGGCAAACACATTTCTTTAAACTATGAGTGTCAATTGGGCTCTCGAAATGGCAGGGAAAAGATGCACAGCAAAACGAAAATACGTAGATGAACACAGGACGTTTTAATCAGAGTGGGAAAGTTTCTATTTTTTGTTGAACGTGATGGCAAACCATTCTGCCTGATATGTCAGACCTCAGCGCATTTCAAAGATTCAAATCTTCAGCGCCATGCACTTCAGCTCACTCCATGCTAACATTGATCAGGCGTCGAACCCGCATCATCATGCTTAAGAGGTGGCCATGCTAACCAGTGCGCCATTATGTCAACGCATAATAACTAAGTCTACTGGTCAAAACAGCGGTTACTATATGACGTCGCTACGTCGTGGTCACGTGACGCAGACAAGACGTCAATGGACGTGGGCAGAGTTAACTTGTTTAAAAGGGAGTAGGCAGAAGAAATATTTAATTTATTTAAATCTATTTTGAGTGCACACCATTATGCCAATGCATAACAACTGTAAATCTACTAAACAAAACAGCGGTTGCTATATGACATCTGCCACGTCGTGGTCACGTGACATACGTGACGTCGATGGGCGTAACTTTCACCGGAATTCAAATCCGCGGGGAGAGTTAACTTGTTTAAAAGAGAGTGGGCAGAAGAATTATTTAATTTATTTAAATCTATTTGGTGTGTGCGCCATTATGTCAATGCATAACAACTGTAAGTCTACTAAACAAAACAGCGGTTGCTATATGACGTCTGCCACGTCGTGGTCACGTGACGCGGACGTGACGTCGACGCCTACTTTACATCCCACCGATCACAGGACCCCTCGGCTGCATAACCGTGCCCCCTTCCCAACCAATCGGATTTGCTATACGCGAAAACGACGCCAATGGAAAGAGCTTCCGCCCAAATTTAAATCCGTGGGCGTGGCTCGCAGCAGGAAGTAGGAAAATGGCGGCGATGTTGACAAAGACACAGCGGATGGTAACAAACGACTAACAAGAGAAATATTTTTATTTTCTGCTTGCAACTGGACCGTCCAGAGCGTACACGGTAAGTACAACTCATCGTTTTTAAAAAGAAGTACTTTTGTTGCCCTGAAAAGCGAGTGAGCGTGGCGTTTGTGGGGGACGTCGAATTTCGACGATTCTTTCTGGTCAACGGTTGTAAATGATTGTGTTGATTAAAAAAGAAAACTTGATGTAACTCTACTTTTAACTGCCGTTTCAGATAGATTTGGAATTGCATCACATCCAATTTTGCCTAGAGCGTACACGGTAAGTAACACTCGTTGTGTTTAAGGAGATTTACGTTTGTAATAGCAGAAGTGTAGCCGCGTTGCGTTGTACGTGTGAATGTTGGTCCGGGCGAAATGTTAATGTTTAATTTCATTCCTTTAGGTTCCACGGTGTTTGTTGGCTGCAAGTTTTCCACTGCAAGAAGAGGCTCATATCATTGACCAGGAGCGAGCTACAATGGTGAGTAGCCATAACATTTATGTTAAACACTTCCTATTTCATGTCTAACAGTACTTGATTTAACAAATAACCATAAATAAATACAGTGTGGGCACTGAAGTTAACATATGTGATTATACTGCCTAATCTGTCACCGAGTAGATTGTTGCAAAGTAATATAAGATCCAAAGTTGTAATTCAGAATAGTTTTCAAAAGAAGGCCATTAGAATTATATACAAGTCTGATTACCCTGAACAAGCTATTAATTAAATCACAAATTCTTCAATTCAAAGATTTGGTAGATTATCAGACAAATAATGTCTAACAGTAATTGATTTAACACATCACGATAAGTAGATTGAGTGTGGGCACTCTCAAGTTAACATATGTGATTATACTGCCTAATCTGTTACAGAGTATGTTGTTGCCAAGTAATGTAGAATAGATCCAAAGTAGTAATCCAGAATAGTTTTGAAGAGGCCATTAGAATGATAAACAAATCTGATTACCTTGAACATAATAACAAGCTAAGTGTTTAATATGTCCTATGAAGTCAAAATTGGGCACCATCATGTGGTGAAATTTGGAATTGCATCACATCCAATTTTGCCTGGGAACAAACAGATTACATAAATCTTAGTTTTGAATAAGCCACTCCTTCTCAAACAAGTAAACTCTGCCCATTTTGCGCAGTAGATGTTCTGTTAATATCTAGTATTTATACAAAGTCATAATTTAAATTGCTTTCAACCTTCATTCATCGGTTCAACCAACATTACTCGCTCTTATTACCAACTTGTATTGATTTAACTAAGCGTTTAATACTTCCTATCAGGTCTCAAATCGAGATTTGGCAAAATACAATTTCAGCAAATCCAATTTTGCCAGGGAACAAAAATAGATTAAATAAACTAAATAAGTCCTCTTCCCATTAAATAAATCAGAAAAGTCTGTCTTGTAACCAGTCCTCTTCAAACAAGTAAAGTCTGCCCATTTTGTGCCGTAGATTTTGTGTCTATGCCTAGTATTTAAACAAAATCATAATTTAAACGACTTCTTTCCTTCATTCACTTTGGAAATTTGGAATTGCAGCAAATCGAATTTTGGCAGGGAACAAAAATAGATCAATTAAACTAAATAAGTCTTCTTCCCATTAAATAAATTAAAAAAGTCTGTCTTGTAACCAGTCCTTTTCAAACAAGTAAAGTCTGCCCATTTTGTGCCGTCGATTTTGTGTTAATGCCTAGTATTTATACAAAATCATAATTTAAAGGACTTCATTCCTTCATTCACTTTGGAAATTTGGAATTGCAGCACATCAAATTTTGCCTGGGAAGAAAAGTAGATTAAATAAATTTAATAAGTCTTACTACTTCCCATTAAATAAATTAAATACGTCTTACTTGTTCCCACTCCTTTTCAAAACAGTAGTTTAAAACGAGGGCCCTTCACTCAATCTTTAACCTCAACCCCGCACGTTGTGTTGTATCTGTGAATGTTGGTTGTGGCCAAATGATAGTTTTCTTTCATTCGTTTAGGTTCCAAGAAAACTTGATGTAACTCTACTTTTAACTGCCGTTTCAGATAAGCGGGTATTACGTCGCAGTCAAATGCCGCGGATATGACGTAATTGCCCGAACCTCCGCCAAAATTCAAATCTGTTGGCGCGATGGCCGTGAGCCACTGAGCAGCGACGATTATCAACAGAAATATCTTTATTTTCTGCTTGCAACTGGACCGTCTAGAGCGTACACGGTAAGTAACACTCATTGTGTTTAAGGAGATTTACGTTTGTAATAGCAGAAGTGTAGCCGCGTTGCGTTGTACGTGTGAAAATTGGTCGAGGCGAAATGTTAATGTTTAATTTCATTCCTTTAGGTTCCACGGTGTTTGTTGGCTGCAAGTTTTCCACTGCAAGAAGAGGCTCGTATCATTGATCAGGAGCGAGCTACAATGGTGAGTAGCCATAACATTTATGTTAAACACTTCCTATTTCATGTCTAACAGTACTTGATTTAACAAATAACCATAAATAAATACAGTGTGGGCACTGAAGTTAACATATGTGATTATACTGCCTAATCTGTCACGGAGTAGATTGTTGCAAAGTAATATAAGATCCAAAGTTGTAATTCAGAATAGTTTTCAAAAGAAGGCCATTAGAATTATATACAAGTCTGATTACCCTGAACAAGCTATTAATTAAATCACAAATTCTTCAATTCAAAGATTTGGTAGATTATCAGACAAATAATGTCTAACAGTAATTGATTTAACACATCACGATAAGTAGATTGAGTGTGGGCACTCTCAAGTTAACATATGTGATTATACTGCCTAATCTGTTACAGAGTATGTTGTTGCCAAGTAATGTAGAATAGATCCAAAGTAGTAATCCAGAATAGTTTTGAAGAGGCCATTAGAATGATAAACAAATCTGATTACCTTGAACATAATAACAAGCTAAGTGTTTAATATGTCCTATGAAGTCAAAATTGGGCACCATCATGTGGTGAAATTTGGAATTGCATCACATCCAATTTTGCCTGGGAACAAACAGATTACATAAATCTTAGTTTTGAATAAGCCACTCCTTCTCAAACAAGTAAACTCTGCCCATTTTGCGCAGTAGATGTTCTGTTAATATCTAGTATTTATACAAAGTCATAATTTAAATTGCTTTCAACCTTCATTCATCGGTTCAACCAACATTACTCGCTCTTATTACCAACTTGTATTGATTTAACTAAGCGTTTAATACTTCCTATCAGGTCTCAAATCGAGATTTGGCAAAATACAATTTCAGCAAATCCAATTTTGCCAGGGAACAAAAATAGATTAAATAAACTAAATAAGTCCTCTTCCCATTAAATAAATCAGAAAAGTCTGTCTTGTAACCAGTCCTCTTCAAACAAGTAAAGTCTGCCCATTTTGTGCCGTAGATTTTGTGTCTATGCCTAGTATTTAAACAAAATCATAATTTAAACGACTTCTTTCCTTCATTCACTTTGGAAATTTGGAATTGCAGCAAATCGAATTTTGGCAGGGAACAAAAATAGATCAATTAAACTAAATAAGTCTTCTTCCCATTAAATAAATTAAAAAAGTCTGTCTTGTAACCAGTCCTTTTCAAACAAGTAAAGTCTGCCCATTTTGTGCCGTCGATTTTGTGTTAATGCCTAGTATTTATACAAAATCATAATTTAAAGGACTTCATTCCTTCATTCACTTTGGAAATTTGGAATTGCAGCACATCAAATTTTGCCTGGGAAGAAAAGTAGATTAAATAAATTTAATAAGTCTTACTACTTCCCATTAAATAAATTAAATACGTCTTACTTGTTCCCACTCCTTTTCAAAACAGTAGTTTAAAACGAGGGCCCTTCACTCAATCTTTAACCTCAACCCCGCACGTTGTGTTGTATCTGTGAATGTTGGTTGTGGCCAAATGATAGTTTTCTTTCATTCGTTTAGGTTCCAAGAAAACTTGATGTAACTCTACTTTTAACTGCCGTTTCAGATAAGCGGGTATTACGTCGCAGTCAAATGCCGCGGATATGACGTAATTGCCCGAACCTCCGCCAAAATTCAAATCTGTTGGCGCGATGGCCGTGAGCCACTGAGCAGCGACGATTATCAACAGAAATATCTTTATTTTCTGCTTGCAACTGGACCGTCTAGAGCGTACACGGTAAGTAACACTCATTGTGTTTAAGGAGATTTACGTTTGTAATAGCAGAAGTGTAGCCGCGTTGCGTTGTACGTGTGAAAATTGGTCGAGGCGAAATGTTAATGTTTAATTTCATTCCTTTAGGTTCCACGGTGTTTGTTGGCTGCAAGTTTTCCACTGCAAGAAGAGGCTCGTATCATTGATCAGGAGCGAGCTACAATGGTGAGTAGCCATAACATTTATGTTAAACACTTCCTATTTCATGTCTAACAGTACTTGATTTAACAAATAACCATAAATAAATACAGTGTGGGCACTGAAGTTAACATATGTGATTATACTGCCTAATCTGTCACGGAGTAGATTGTTGCAAAGTAATATAAGATCCAAAGTTGTAATTCAGAATAGTTTTCAAAAGAAGGCCATTAGAATTATATACAAGTCTGATTACCCTGAACAAGCTATTAATTAAATCACAAATTCTTCAATTCAAAGATTTGGTAGATTATCAGACAAATAATGTCTAACAGTAATTGATTTAACACATCACGATAAGTAGATTGAGTGTGGGCACTCTCAAGTTAACATATGTGATTATACTGCCTAATCTGTTACAGAGTATGTTGTTGCCAAGTAATGTAGAATAGATCCAAAGTAGTAATCCAGAATAGTTTTGAAGAGGCCATTAGAATGATAAACAAATCTGATTACCTTGAACATAATAACAAGCTAAGTGTTTAATATGTCCTATGAAGTCAAAATTGGGCACCATCATGTGGTGAAATTTGGAATTGCATCACATCCAATTTTGCCTGGGAACAAACAGATTACATAAATCTTAGTTTTGAATAAGCCACTCCTTCTCAAACAAGTAAACTCTGCCCATTTTGCGCAGTAGATGTTCTGTTAATATCTAGTATTTATACAAAGTCATAATTTAAATTGCTTTCAACCTTCATTCATCGGTTCAACCAACATTACTCGCTCTTATTACCAACTTGTATTGATTTAACTAAGCGTTTAATACTTCCTATCAGGTCTCAAATCGAGATTTGGCAAAATACAATTTCAGCAAATCCAATTTTGCCAGGGAACAAAAATAGATTAAATAAACTAAATAAGTCCTCTTCCCATTAAAAAAATCAGAAAAGTCTGTCTTGTAACCAGTCCTCTTCAAACAAGTAAAGTCTGCCCATTTTGTGCCGTAGATTTTGTGTCTATGCCTAGTATTTAAACAAAATCATAATTTAAACGACTTCTTTCCTTCATTCACTTTGGAAATTTGGAATTGCAGCAAATCGAATTTTGGCAGGGAACAAAAATAGATCAATTAAACTAAATAAGTCTTCTTCCCATTAAATAAATTAAAAAAGTCTGTCTTGTAACCAGTCCTTTTCAAACAAGTAAAGTCTGCCCATTTTGTGCCGTCGATTTTGTGTTAATGCCTAGTATTTATACAAAATCATAATTTAAAGGACTTCATTCCTTCATTCACTTTGGAAATTTGGAATTGCAGCACATCAAATTTTGCCTGGGAAGAAAAGTAGATTAAATAAATTTAATAAGTCTTACTACTTCCCATTAAATAAATTAAATACGTCTTACTTGTTCCCACTCCTTTTCAAAACAGTAGTTTAAAACGAGGGCCCTTCACTCAATCTTTAACCCCAACCCCGCACGTTGTGTTGTATCTGTGAATGTTGGTTGTGGCCAAATGATAGTTTTCTTTCATTCGTTTAGGTTCCAAGAAAACTTGATGTAACTCTACTTTTAACTGCCGTTTCAGATAAGCGGGTATTACGTCGCAGTCAAATGCCGCGGATATGACGTAATTGCCCGAACCTCCGCCAAAATTCAAATCTGTTGGCGCGATGGCCGTGAGCCACTGAGCAGCGACGATTATCAACAGAAATATCTTTATTTTCTGCTTGCAACTGGACCGTCTAGAGCGTACACGGTAAGTAACACTCATTGTGTTTAAGGAGATTTACGTTTGTAATAGCAGAAGTGTAGCCGCGTTGCGTTGTACGTGTGAAAATTGGTCGAGGCGAAATGTTAATGTTTAATTTCATTCCTTTAGGTTCCACGGTGTTTGTTGGCTGCAAGTTTTCCACTGCAAGAAGAGGCTCGTATCATTGATCAGGAGCGAGCTACAATGGTGAGTAGCCATAACATTTATGTTAAACACTTCCTATTTCATGTCTAACAGTACTTGATTTAACAAATAACCATAAATAAATACAGTGTGGGCACTGAAGTTAACATATGTGATTATACTGCCTAATCTGTCACGGAGTAGATTGTTGCAAAGTAATATAAGATCCAAAGTTGTAATTCAGAATAGTTTTCAAAAGAAGGCCATTAGAATTATATACAAGTCTGATTACCCTTAACATAACAACAAGCTATTAATTAAATCACAAATTCTTCAATTCAAAGATTTGGTAGATTATCAGACAAATAATGTCTAACAGTAATTGATTTAACACATCACGATAAGTAGATTGAGTGTGGGCACTCTCAAGTTAACAGATATGATTATACTGCCTAATCTGTTACAGAGTATGTTGTTGCCAAGTAATGTAGAATAGATCCAAAGTAGTAATCCAGAATAGTTTTGAAGAGGCCATTAGAATAATAAACAAATCTGATTACCTTGAACATAATAACAAGCTAAGTGTTTAATATGTCCTATGAAGTCAAAATTGGGCACCATCATGTGGTGAAATTTGGAATTGCATCACATCCAATTTTGCCTGGGAACAAACAGATTAAATAAATCTTAGTTTTGAATAAGCCACTCCTTCTCAAACAAGTAAACTCTGCCCATTTCGCGCAGTAGATGTTCTGTTAATATCTAGTATTTATACAAAGTCATAATTTAAATTGCTTTCAACCTTCATTCATCGGTTCAACCAACATTACTCGCTCTTATTACCAACTTGTATTGATTTAACTAAGCGTTTAATACTTCCTATCAGGTCTCAAGGCAAGATTTGGCAAAATACAATTTCAGCAAATCCAATTTTGCCAGGGAACAAAAATAGATTAAATAAACTAAATAAGTCTTCTTCCCATTAAATAAATCAGAAAAGTCTGTCTTGTAACCAGTCCTCTTCAAACAAGTAAAGTCTGCCCATTTTGTGCCGTAGATTTTGTGTCTATGCCTAGTATTTAAACAAAATCATAATTTAAACGACTTCTTTCCTTCATTCACTTTGGAAATTTGGAATTGCAGCAAATCGAATTTTGGCAGGGAACAAAAATAGATCAATTAAACTAAATAAGTCTTCTTCCCATTAAATAAATTAAAAAAGTCTGTCTTGTAACCAGTCCTTTTCAAACAAGTAAAGTCTGCCCATTTTGTGCCGTCGATTTTGTGTTAATGCCTAGTATTTATACAAAATCATAATTTAAAGGACTTCATTCCTTCATTCACTTTGGAAATTTGGAATTGCAGCACATCAAATTTTGCCTGGGAAGAAAAGTAGATTAAATAAATTTAATAAGTCTTACTACTTCCCATTAAATAAATTAAATACGTCTTACTTGTTCCCACTCCTTTACAAAAAAGTAGTTTCAAACGAGGTCCCTTCACTCAACCTTTAACCCTATTTATTCACCTTCTAGGCTAAGTGTTAAAGGCTAAGTGTTAAAGGCTAAGTGTTAAAGGCTAAGTGTTAGAGGCTAAGTGCCAGAGGCTAGGCGCCAGAGGCGAGTTTTTGTGGGCTGAAGTTTTAGTGGGGTTAGTGTGAATACAATCCAAAAGAATACAACAGAATACAATACAATAGAATATAATACATAGATTAAATTCAATAGCTCTTACTACTTCCCATTAAATAAATTAAATACGTCTTACTTGTTCCCAATCCTTTTCAAAAAAGTAGTTTAAAACGAGGGCCCTTCACTCAACCTTTAACCTCAACCCCGCACGTCACATTGTGTTGTATCTGTGAATGTTGGTTGTGGCCAAATGATAGTTTTCTTTCATTCGTTTAGGTTCCACGGTGTTTGTTGGCTATGTTTTCCACTGTCAGAAGGATGAAAATACAAAGTACAACGCTTGGACGTGGGCGAAGACGTCACCGGTGAGTCCTTCCTTCCTATTTATTTACCTTCTAGATGCTAGAGGCTAAGTGTTAGAGGCTAAGTGTTAGAGGCTAAGTGTTAAACACAATACGAACAACACAACGATACTGCACTGAACAACACGATACCGCACTGAGAAACACGATACCGCACTGAACAACACGATACCGCACTGAACAACACCATGCCGCACTGAACACCATGCCACACTGAACAACACCATCCCGCACTGAACAACACCATGCCGCACTAAACAACACCATGCCGCACTGAACAACACCATGCCTCACTGAACGACACCATGCCGCACTGAAAGACACCATGCCGCACTGAACGACACCATGCCGCACTGAAAGACACCATCCCGCACTGAACACCATGCCGCACTGAACAACACCATCCTGCACTGAACAACACCATCCCGCACTGAACAACACCATGCCGCACTGAACAACATTATGCCGCACTGAACATTATGCCGCACTGAACAACACCATGCCGCACTGAACAACACCATGCCGCACTGAACAACATTATGCCGCACTGAACAACACCATGCCGCACTGAACAACACCATGCCGCACTGAACAACACCATGCCGCACTGAACAACATTATGCCGCACTGAACAACACCATGCCGCACTGAACAACACCATCCTGCACTGAACAACACCATTCCGCATTGAACACCATGCCGCACTGAACAACACCATCCCGCACTGAACAACACCATCCCGCACTGAACAACACCATGCCGCACTGAACAACATTATGCCGCACTGAACAACATTATGCCGCACTGAACAACACCATGCCGCACTGAACAACACCATGCCGCACTGAACAACACCATGCCGCACTGAACAACATTATAACGCACTGAACAACACCATCCCGCACTGAACAACACCATGCCGCACTAAACAACATTATGCCGCACTGAACAACATTATGCCGAAATGAACAACACCATGCCGCACTGAACAACACCATGCCGCACTGAACAACACCATCCTGCACTGAACAACACCATCCCGCACTGAACAACACCATGCCGCACTGAACAACACCATGCCGCACTGAACAACACCATGCCGCAATGAACAACACCATCCCGCACTGAACAACATTATGCCGCACTGAACAACATTATAACGCACTGAACAACATTATGGCGCACTGAACAACATTATGCCGCACTGAACAACACCATGCCGCACTGAACAACACCATGCCGCACTGAACAACACCATGCCGCAATGAACAACACCATCCCGCACTGAACAACACCATGCCGCACTGAGCAACACCATGCCGCACTGAACAACACCATCCCGCACTGAACAACACCATGCCGCACTGAACAACACCATTCCGCACTGAACAACACCATGCCGCACTGAACAACATTACGCTGCACTGAACAACACCATGCCGCACTGAACAACATTATAACGCACTGAACAACACCATCCCGCACTGAACAACACCATGCCGCACTAAACAACATTATGCCGCACTGAACAACACCATGCCGCACTGAACAACACCATCCTGCACTGAACAACACCATTCTGCATTGAACACCATGCCGCACTGAACAACACCATCCCGCACTGAACAACACCATCCCGCACTGAACAACACCATGCCGCACTGAACAACATTATGCCGCACTGAACAACATTATGCCGCACTGAACAACACCATGCCGCACTGAACAACACCATGCCGCACTGAACAACACCATGCCGCACTGAACAACATTATAACGCACTGAACAACACCATCCCGCACTGAACAACACCATGCCGCACTAAACAACATTATGCCGCACTGAACAACATTATGCCGAAATGAACAACACCATGCCGCACTGAACAACACCATGCCGCACTGAACAACACCATCCTGCACTGAACAACACCATCCCGCACTGAACAACACCATGCCGCACTGAACAACACCATGCCGCACTGAACAACACCATGACGCAATGAACAACACCATCCCGCACTGAACAACATTATGCCGCACTGAACAACATTATGCCGCACTGAACAACATTATGCCGCACTGAACAACATTATGCCGCACTGAACAACATTATGCCGCACTGAACAACACCATGCCGCACTGAACAACACCATGCCGCACTGAACAACACCATGCCGCACTGAACAACACGATCCCGCATTGAACAACACCATGCCGCACTGAACAACACCATCCTGCACTGAACAACACCATCCCGCACTGAACAACACCATGCCGCACTGAACAACATTATGGCGCACTGAACAACATTATGCCGCACTGAACAACACCATGCCGCACTGAACAACACCATGCCGCACTGAACAACACCATGCCGCAATGAACAACACCATCCCGCAATGAACAACACCATGCCGCACTGAGCAACACTATGCCGCACTGAACAACACCATCCCACACTGAACAACACCATGCCGCACTGAACAACACCATTCCGCACTGAACAACACCATGCCGCACTGAACAACATTACGCTGCACTGAACAACACCATGCCGCACTGAACAACACCATGCCGCACTGAACAACACCATGCCGCATTGAACAACACCATGCCGCATTGAACAACACCATGCCGCACTGAACAACACCATCCTGCACTGAACAACACCATGCCGCATTGAACAACACCATGCCGCACTGAACAACACCATCCTGCACTGAACAACACCATCCCGCACTGAACACCATCCCGCATTGAACAACACCATCCTGCACTGAACAACACCATGCCGCACTGAACAACACCATGCCGCACTGAACAACACCATTCCGCACTGAACAACACCATGCCGCACTGAACAACACCATCCTGCACTGAACAACACCATCCCGCACTGAACAACACCATGCCGCATTGAACAACACCATCCTGCACTGAACAACACCATCCTGCACTGAACAACACCATGCCGCACTGAACAACACCATGCCGCACTGAACAACACCATGCCGCACTGAACAACACCATGCCGCACTGAACAACATTATGCCGCACTGAACAACATTATGTCGCACTGAACAACACCATGCCGCACTGAACAACACCATGCCGCACTGAACAACATTATGCCGCACTGAAAAACACCATGCCGCACTGAAACACACCATCCCGCACTGAACAACACCATGCCGCATTGAACAACACCATGCCGCACTGAACAACACCATGCTGCACTGAACAACATTATGCTGCACTGAACAACACGATCCTGCATTGAACAACACCATGCCGCACTGAACAACACCATCCTGCACTGAACAACACCATCCTGCACTGAACAACACCACCCCGCACTGAACAACACGATCCCGCATTGAACAACACCATCCCGCACTGAACAACACCATGCCGCACTGAACAACACCATTCCGCACTGAACACCATGCCGCACTGAACAACACCATGCCGCACTGAACAACACCATGCCGCACTGAACAACACCATGCCGCACTGAACAACATTATGCCGCACTGAACAACACCATGCCGCACTGAACAACACCATCCCGCACTGAACAACACCATGCCGCATTGAACAACACCATGCCGCACTGAACAACACCATCCTGCACTGAACAACACCATCCCGCACTAAACAACACCATGCCGCACTGAACAACATTATGGCGCACTGGACAACATTATGCCGCACTGAACAACACCATGCCGCATTGAACAACACCATGCCGCACTGAACAACACCATGCCGCACTGAACAACACCATGCCGCACTGAGCAACATTATGCCGCACTGAACAACACCATGCCGCACTGAACAACACCATGCCGCACTGAACAACACGATCCCGCATTGAACAACACCATCCTGCACTGAACAACACCATGCCGCACTGAACAACACCATGCCGCACTGAACAACACCATTCCGCACTGAACAACACCATGCCGCACTGAACAACACCATCCTGCACTGAACAACACCATCCCGCACTGAACAACACCATGCCGCATTAAACAACACCATGCCGCACTGAACAACACCATCCTGCACTGAACAACACCATGCCGCACTGAACAACACCATGCCGCACTGAACAACATTTTGCCGCACTGAAAAACACCATGCCGCACTGAACAACACCATCCCGCAATGAACAACACCATCCCGCACTGAACAACACCATGCCGCATTGAACAACACCATGCCGCACTGAACAACACCATCCCGCACTGAACAACACCACCCCGCACTGAACAACACGATCCCGCATTGAACAACACCATCCCGGACTGAACAACACCATGCCGCACTGAACAACACCATTCCGCACTGAACAACACCATGCCGCACTGAACAACACCATGCCGCACTGAACAACACCATGCCGCACTGAACAACACCATGCCGCACTGAACAACATTATGCCGCACTGAACAACACCATGCCGCACTGAACAACACCATCCCGCACTGAACAACACCATGCCGCATTGAACAACACCATGCCGCACTGAACAACACCATCCTGCACTGAACAACACCATCCCGCACTGAACAACACCATGCCGCACTGAACAACATTATGGCGCACTGAACAACATTATGCCGCACTGAACAACACCATGCCGCACTGAACAACACCATGCCGCACTGAACAACACCATGCCGCACTGAACAACATTATGCCGCACTGAACAACATTATGCCGCACTGAACAACACCATGCCGCACTGAACAACACCATGCCGCACTGAACAACACCATGCCGCACTGAACAACACGACGTCGCACTGAACAACACGACGCCGCACAGAACAACACGACGCCGCACAGAATAACACAATACCGCACAGAACAACACAATACCGCACAAACAGTTTTAGATAATATTACGTCGCAGTCATGTGACGCGGACATGACGTCAATAGGCGGAACTCACGGCAAAATTATAATCCGTGGGCGTGGCTTGCAACAGGAAGTAGGAAAGCGGCAGTTCTGGCAAACAAGACACAGCGGTTAGTAACACGATGACTAACAAGGCAAATATTTTTGTTTTCAGCTTGCAACTTGACCGTCTAGAGCGTACAAGGTAATTACAACTGTTTTTTTTTAGCCCTGAAAAGCGAGGGAGTGTGGCGTTTGGGAGGAATGTCGAACTCGGCGTCTGCTTCCAGCCACAGACGCCAAATTTCGACGATTATTTCGACTGGTCAACGGTTGTAAATTATTGCGTTGACTAAAAACTTTATTTAACTCTACTCTTAACTTTGCCGTTTCAGATATGCGGGTATTACACCGCGGAAATGACGTCAATAGGCTGAACTCTCGCCAAAATTCAAATCTGTGGGCGCAATGGCCTTGAGCGAGACACCGGATACAAACACGACGATTATCAACAGAAATATCTTTATTTTCTGCTTGCAAGTGGACCGTCTAGAGCGTACACGGTAAGTACAACTCATTGTGTTTAAAAAGATTTACGTTTGTGTAGTTTGCGTTGCGTTGTATCTGTGAATGTTGGTTGAGGCTAAATGTTAATGTTTAATTTCATTCCTTTAGGTTCCACGGTGTTTGTTGGCTGTATGTTTTCCACTGCAAGAAGAGGCTCGTATCATTGACCAGCAGGAGCTACAATGGTGAGTACCCCTTTCGTCTTCCATTTATGTTAAACACTTCCTATTTCATGTCTAACAGTACTCGATTTAACAAATAACCATAAATAAATACAGTGTGGGCAGTCACGTTAACATATGTGATTATCCTGCCTAATATGTTTATCACAAATATGTCACTAATCACTAATATGTTTATTTGTTTATCACAACACCTTTGGACCTTCAGCAATCGATTATTTCCCTTCATCTACATAGAGACAGAACGATGGTGTCTTAAACATCTCATTCATTTCACCAAATAACTTCACGCAGGTGGATAACGGCCGTCTCGGTCACGCTATGTTGCGTGATGCAGTTTTGAAGAACCAAATGCATTTATTCAATGAATAAGTCAAGCTAGTTCTATGTTTATGATGTTGTAAGTTACGGTACCGATTGAAGTTGAGTTCGAAGCCAGTGGAAAACAGCGCTGCGTTTGTGCTCTCCAGGTACAAATGTTGTGATCTCTGACTGACGACCGGGCGAGACTCGAGTAAGAGATGTCCAAACGAGCTCCGGCAGGGCGGGCCAAGGCGGAGCGAACGGACGCCCTTCAGGCCGCCAATGACGAGCTGAGAACCAAACTGATGGACGTCCAGTTAGAACTTCAGCAGGAGAAGAACAAGGTGAAAACCTCAACAGACAGACACTGCCTGCCTCCCTGCCTGCCTCCCTGCCTGCCTCCCTGCCTGCCTCCCTCCCTCCCAGTTTTCCCGATGTAGATTAGACATGCGTGTGCCATGACTGTGTCAGCCTACATCAACAAATGCACCGAGGACGTCAGCACCACTAAGAATATCATCACCCGGGGCAACCAACGACCCTGGATGACTGAGGAGGTACGTCAAACGCTACGAGCGCGGAACTCTGCCTTCAAGTCTGGCGACAAGGAGACACTGAGGACAGCGAGAGCCAACTTGAACCGTGCCATCAGGATAGCGAAGCGAGACCGCAGTCGAAAATTTCAGGATCGTTTCCACGACGTCAAAAACATCAGGAGTATGTGGCAAGGCATACGGGCGATTACAGACTACAACTCACCCTCCCCCCCCCCGGTGGGTGTAGTTGATGCTGACTTTCTAAATGGTCTAAATAACTTCTTTGGGAGGTTCGAGGCACTAAACGGCACTCCAGCAGTTAAAACTGTCCCCCATCAGGAAGAGGAGGTACTCTGCCTTGACTCCGCCGATGTGTTGAAGACCCTGAGGAGAGTCAACCCCTGTAAGGCCCCTGGCCCCGACAACATTCCTGGGCGTGTGTTCAGGGAATGTGCAAGTCATCTGGCTGGGGTCATCACAGACATTTTTAACACCTCGCTGGGCCAAGCCACAGTGCCGGCGTGCTTTAAGACTGCCTCCATCATTCCGGTGCCGAAGAAACCTCAAATCACCTCATTTAATGATTACCGGCCTGTTGCACTGACTCCGGTTATGATGAAGTGCTTCGAAAGGCTGCTTAAAGGTCACATCGTTTCCAGACTCCCCCTATTATTTGACCCGTTCCAGTTTGCCGACCGGCAAAACCGCTCCACTCAGGACGCCATCTCCTCCGTTCTTCACCTGAGCCTGGCTCACCTGGAGGAGAAGAACACCCATGTGCGGAGGCTGTTCCTGGACTTCAGCTCAGCGTTTAACACCATCATCCCACAGCATCTGGTAGGAAAATTGGAACACCTGGGCTTCAACACCCCCCTTCGCAACTGGCTGCTAGACTTCCTCACCAACAGACCTCAGTCAGTCCGGGTCGGACAGAACACCTCTGATGTCATCACCCTCAGCACAGGCTCCCTTCAGGGCTGCGTCCTGAGCCCCCTGCTGTGCACCCTGATGACACACGACTGCGTCCTCAGGTTCACCACCAATCACATCGTGAAGTCAGCAGACGACACAACGGTGGTGGGGCTCATCAGAGACAACAACGACCTGGACTACAGAGAGGAGGTGGAGCAGCTGGTGGGCTGGTGCAGAGAAAACAGCCTGATCCTGAATGAGGAGAAGATGAAGGAGATCATCGTCGACTTCAGGAAAAAACAGCCTCACCACGCTCCACTGATCATCAACAGCTCAGCTGTGGAGGTGGTCAGCACCACCAAATTCCTGGGGGTCCACATCACAGAAGACCTCACCTGGACTATGAACACTACGGCACTGGTCAAGAGGGCACAGAAGCGCTTGTACTTCCTGCGGAGGATGAGGAGAGCCCACCTGCCCCCACCCATCATGAGGACGTTCTACAGGAGCACCATAGAGAGCATTCTGACAAGCTGTCTCTCTGTGTGGTGTGGAGGCTGCACCGCCTCCGATTGGAAGAACGTGAGGAGAGTGGTGAGGACAGCAGAGAGGATCATAGGGGCTCCTCTTCCCTCCATTCAGGACATTTCATCTCAGCGCTGCATGTCCCGTGCCCGTAACATCATCAATGACCCATCACACCCCCACCATGGACTGTTCTCCCTGCTGCCCTCTGGGAAGAGGTTTGCAGCATCCGCTGCAGGTCCACCAGGTTCTGCAACAGCTTTTTCCCTGCTGTCATCAGACTGTTGAACACTAGAACTGTTGAGCTCTAAACTGAACTCTGCATCACACATTCACAGAACTGTACTTTATGACACTACGGACCTCTATCTTGCACTATCTCGCACTACCAACTTTACTGAACTTGTATAAACCCTTTAAATAGAAGTTTAATACATGGTTTAGCATTCCTCTGCACACTCTTGAATACTGTTTTGCCTACTTGCACTATTGCATAATTATCACTGCTGCACTTTATACTTATTTTTAATATATATATATATGTATATATATATATTTTCATAGGATATGTTACTTCTATTCAACTGCAATATCACTACTTTGTTGTAAGACGTATGCAACGGAATTTCGTTTTGTATGCACCATGTGCAGACAAGATGACAATAAAGTTTGTCTAAGTCTAAGTCATGTCAGGTCAGCTGTCTGGAGAGAGAGAGAAGTCAGGACCTGCGGGCGGAGCACCACCGTGCCACCGCCGCCATGACGGAACTCAAAAGCAAACTCCATGAGGAGAAGCAGAAAGAGTTAGCCATTACCAGGGAGACATTACTGCGGCAGCATGAAATGGAGCTGATGAGAGTGATCAAAATCAAAGATGGAGAGATCCAGCGACTGAATGCCTTGGTCCTCAGCCTGAGGGACGGCTCCATGGACAAGGTGATCCGCTCTATCCGTGTCTGACTATCCGCACGCCACGTCGGGCTTCGATGCGGCCGCTACCGTATTGTGTAGCTTGTCCCCAGTAAGCGTCGCGGCGCTCCGTTGCGGTCTCAACGGCCCGGTGTGGCGCAATGTCTGCTCAGGTGAGGAGGGGGGGCGCTTTGCTGGCGGAGGTGGAGGAGACGCGGCGGTGTCGGGAGACCGAGCGGTGTCGCCTCCACCAGGAGCGCGGAAGAAGCCCTGGCAGCGGCCCAGCAGGCCTGGCAGTCCCGAGCGGCCGAGCTCCGATCGGCTCATCACCAGCATCGGGAGGAGCTGAGCCGAACCAAGAGAGACTGCGAGAGGGAGATCCGCCGACTGGTAGGACTGATCAGATGCGCGGTGCGTGGCTATGTTCCCAATTTCGTTGTATACCTGCAGTGCAATGACACCTAAGGCATTCTATTCTATTCTATTTCACAAGAA
Source organism: Syngnathus floridae (assembly GCF_059516105.1). Lineage (NCBI taxonomy): Eukaryota > Metazoa > Chordata > Actinopteri > Syngnathiformes > Syngnathidae > Syngnathus > Syngnathus floridae. Next base: position 142,434 of record NW_028284088.1, on the reverse strand, counting down.
GAAAATGTCCGGTTGCTCGCTTCGCTTTTGTCACAGCAAAGGTGTTCTAGTCGATTCCAGAAAAAAATTGGCCGGTTGCTCTCTTTGTTTTTGTCACAATTCTGGCAAATGAGTTTGCCCGCCTGCCTGAGCGCTCCCCGTTTGTACATCCAGACGGATGAGATCAAGCTGAAAGACAGAGCGGTTAGTGTTTTGGATGAAGCCCTGGGGCCGGCCACGTCCACCGCCTTCAGCTGCAGACTCAGGCTGCCGAGCAGCAGATCGCTGCCCTGAGGGATTCCCAAAGGGCGGGCCTAAACTACCCTGGAAGTGGGGTCAACGCCGCTACTAGCAATCCTCTTCATTGCGTAAGCCACCTCATCACACACTTGCAGTACGCATGACTTAGTTCGTTGCTGGAGGAAGGTAGCACAAAAACAGTTTTGAACTTTGAACGAGTGCTTGTGTGTGTGTGTTGCGGGGCGTTTTCAGTCTCAGGAGGATCGGGACACGCGACGGTTTCATCTGAAAATCGCTGAGCTCAGCGCAGTCATCAGGAAACTGGAGGATCGAAACGCCCTGCTTTCTGAAGAGCGCAATGAACTGGTAATTTATTGACGGCACGCTTGAAGGTTTGCGCTACGTTTGATGCGCGCCATCCAGCGAGGCACCCATTGCGCTTGCTTATTAGTTGAGCGGCGCGGCGAGTCGGTTGCCTGGTAGATGTCTTTTATTGGGAGCCAAAGCCACGATTCCGTTCAAACCGATGCAAAAGGAATGGATACGTTCTGGCCCGCGTGTTGTGCGTCTTTCACATCCCGCACTTCATGCTTGCAGCTAAAGCGACTGAGAGAAACAGAAAGCCAGTTTCTGCCACTCCTGTACAAAAACAAACGCCTGAGCAGGAAGAATGAAGAACTCTCGCTGGTGCTGTGTCGCCTTGAAAACAAAGTGCGCTTTGTCACCCAGGAGAACGAGGAGATGGCAAGCTTGGTAAGTCGACGCGGACAACGGCGGCGTGCCAACAGAGTCCACTGCATTTGTGTTCCACAGAGAAGGCCTAGTTCGCTCAATGACCTGGACCGCGGTTGCGGCCAGCAGGACGGTGAAATGGAGTTCCTTCAAGTTGTGGAGCAGCGGCACATCATCGACGACTTGTCCAAGGTCTTCAGGCAGGCGACTCGGTGCACGTACGGCAGCGCCGCGCTCGCTCGCTGTCGCCAGGAAACCTTTTCCGTCCAAAGCTTGGCCGGCGGCCGCCATCCAAAAAATTGGCCCCTTAAATTCCGACCTTTCAAGCAGGAGCATTGTGCGCACGCGTTTGAACACGCTTTAGACTTGTTTTGCCGTTTTCAGCAGCTCAAAGCTCCCGTTTTGTCAGCGCCTTTGCCACTCGCTGTGCGCTGAAAACGACGGACTTGCCCGGCTGCTCAGCCCGTCAACCATGAGCCGCGAGCGCGACGTCATTGTCCGTAGGCAGCTAGTGGCAAAATGCACCCTGTTAGAGTTGCGCTCGCTCCAACTTATTTTGCAAGAACCACACGGGAGACAAGTAAGTTCTTTTGGACACCTGCAGGTGGAGAGTCCATCCGTTGTACGAATGAAGTCTGACTCTCGGCTCCTGCACGAGCATTTTAATTAAGAGAAACAGGGTGGGTGTAAGAGTGGATTGAATAGAGGAAGCCCTTGACCTCTAGTCAAAACATAGCAAGGGGTGTTTTACGACTTTGTGTAGGAAGGGATAAGCGATAGGGATAAATAAGGGATAAATAATATTATTTATTACAGGTCGCAGTCAAAGTCAAAGCAACACAATGATACGATAAAGATAATCTGGAAAACCCTGACACACCCTGTAGTTGTCACTTTTGGAAAAGACGAGCGTCCCTCCAATCATCGCCGGTGACGTGTTTTTCAGGCTCTGGAGACAGGAGCTCATGTCAGAAATGTCATTGTGAGTCGCGTTTGTTTCTGCGCCGGAGCCGTTCGTTCCCTTTGCATCCAAAGAATCTCAAAGGCGGATTATTTGTGTCGACAGGAGAGAGATTTGCTGCTACGATACCGACGTCGAGAATCTCTGAGGAGGAACAAAGCGTGAGGTCCTGCAAGGTGAGTCTGTTTGTTTGCGGCTGCTTGGTGTTGCGCAAGATGAAATGGCCTTTTTCTCGCTATCGTTCCTCTCGTCGATTCATCGTGAGGTGTCGCTTCAGTTTGTTCAGAGAGATGTTTGCTTCCGCGCCCGCAGGTCATCGAAACATTTTACGGCTACGACGAAGACGTGTTGGTGGACTCGGACGGATCGTCCTTGTCTTTTCACACCGACAGAACCCCCGACACGGAACCCGAAGAGGTAGCCCGCCATTTCTGCCAGCGTATTGGCACCAAACATTCCTCTTCAGCCTGGAATCGGACTCGTCTTTGCGTCGCGGGTGCTTTGTCGCCGGTCTGACTGATTCTGGTACTAGTGCTGTGTTGCATTGGTGTGTGCATGAAGAGGCGGAGCTTCGCTACCGCCAGCTGACGCAAGAATATCAAGCGCTGCAACGAGCCTACGCTCTGCTAGCCCAGACCAGCGAAAGGGGACTACGACGCCGAGAAGGAGATCAAGGTGGCGCCCCTTCCCGCAACCCCCGGCCGGGTCGCAGCCTCCCCGTTCTCACCCAGCCTCGGGTGTTCTCTGGTCTGAAAGGAGGAGGAGGAGCCTCCCTCCTCCTCCTTTCAGACCAGAGAAAAGCTGATGGTAGAAATGGGTCACTATCAAAGCAGAGTAGCAGATCTGGAGTCAGCGCTGAAGCAACAAGGACAGGTAAGCTCATCAATGAGCACACCTTTTTCTCAGACAAAATAGCTACATTCTTCAGTCACTCATCCGTCTGGCATTACTGGACCAACCCCCCCCCCCCCCCCCCCCCCGAACGTGGCTGGGAAAATGCGGAGAAAAGCAAATGTCATTTTCCAGTCAACCAAAGAATTTGTGGATGAAAATGACACAACATTCCAAAGCTGTCCACGCGTTTGTCTCTTCTAGAATGTCAAGTGGGTGGAGGAGAAGCAGCTGCTGCGTCAGAGCAATCAGCAGTTGGCCGAAAAGGTGACGGAAAGAAAGGCGCTGGGCGGAGTCGCTTGGCGTCACACCTGTCGGGAAGCCCCGCAGATGAGGTCTGACTGTCTTTTCAGGTCAGGCGGATGGAGGCGGAAGAAGCGCGTCTGAAAGAGCACATCCAGGATATCCGAGACCAAAACGAACTGCTTGAGTTCCGCATCCTGGAGCTGGAGGTGGGAAGACTCGCACAAGCGTGTTGAGGCCAGAGATGTGACGGACGGACGGACGGACGGACGGACGGATGCATGCCTCTGCCTTTCAGGAGAGGGAGTGGCGCTCCCCCGTCTTGAAGTTTCTGCAAGTCCGTTTCCCAGACGGCCTCAGCCCTTTGCAGATCTACTGCGAGGCCGAGGGCGTGAGCGTACGTAAGGCGTCCCTCGCAACCCTAACCTTAACCCGAGGTCCCAGAACACCTTACATTGCTCCTTGCGCCTTTCCCCCGGACATCGTCATCAGTGATCTGATGAAGAAGCTGGACATCCTGGGCTATAACGCCGTAAGTGTATGTCGAACTCCTTATGTTCGCACTCCACGAGACTCGGCGGCTCAAATGTGACTTTTGGAAGGCTTTGCGCTGAAAGAAGCTTGTTGACGCTGTGCCTTTGGGCTCTTGCAGAATCTCACCAACGAGGAGCAGGTGGTCGTGATTCACGCCAGGACCCTTCTCACCCTAGCCGAGAAGGTAACGCGCACGTCCACGCACGCTCTCGCATTCTGCTTATGTGACAGCAGCCTTTCCTCAGTGGTTAGAATACATCAAAGTGACCAAGTCAGCACTTCAACAGAAGATGTTGGACATTGAAAGTGAGAAGGTAGACAGACACGCGACATCAGCCAAGGGGAACTCCGGCAATGTGCCCCAACAATTCTGACCTTGAGCTGTGCTAGGATATGTTCTGCAAGCAGAAGGGCTACCTGGATGAAGAGTTGGACTTCAGGAAGTGTTCCATGGACCAGGCTCATAAGGTAAGCCGCCCTCAAATCTCCCGCCGGACCACTGATGGACGAGGATTGCGGCCCAGAGGATCCTGGAGCTGGAGGCCATGTTGTACGAGGCGCTACCGCAGCGGGACTGCCCCGCCACGGACGGCGAAAAAGCCAGCCACGCTGGCGTGAATGACGTGCTGACGGCGGATCAGAGAGAAGAGCTTAGGAGCGCCGTGGACCAATGGAAGCGAGCCCTGATGTGCGAGTTGAGGGAGCGCGACGCTTGCATCCTCCAAGGGAGAATGGATCTGCTGCACAGCGCGCAACAGGTAAGGGCCCAAAGCCAGCCCGGCACTTACTTGCACGCTTACTGGCTTTTGAATGCCACTTTCCATTTGTCCGTCCTAGAGGAACAAAGAGCTGAAAGAATTCATCGAAGCTCAGAAGAGACAAATCAAACAATTGGAGGAGAAGTTTCTGTTTCTCTTTCTATTCTTCTCCTTGGCCTTCATTCTGTGGCCCTAACACCAGCTGGTGAGTGAGCTCCAGCGGCACCGCACTCGACACCTCCGATACACTGCCAGCCGGTCTCAGACGTTGGCAGACGCTCCGATGCCAACGTATACCCCCCGCCACGGTGACAGAGGCACCGCGTCACACCGGCGCTCATCCAATCAGAAGGCAGGAAAAGCAAATTCACATGCAGGGCACTTTTGAACCAGAAGAGAGCGCCACAAAAAACGGTTGTTGCCCCAAACGCGCACTAAAAAGGGTCAGAATAACAAGAGTCCCACTGGCCAGCCGGGGCCACCCGTCCAGCTGTTTCTTCAGGGGGGAAAAAAATTGGAGTCACCGGTGAGTACATTTTGCATTTAGCTCTGCTTTTCTGCTTCTGTCTTCAAGTGTGTGGCATCCTGCGATCAAAGAGTCAGCCAACCCCAAAGCGGTTGACCTCAACGTCCCACCACCATGCCTACCAGAGCAGGTGACGTGATGCTTTGGACATCCTTCCGTCTCAGATGCCCAAAAGTACTCTTTGCCACATCTGCGGCAATACGGTGTCTTTTCAAAGGTGCAAATAAATCCAGCGTGGGCGGAACACGCACGTCTTCGGTTTTTCCCGCTTTGTTTGTGTGACAGCTGTTGTGAAAATTTTATACAAATAAAGTTGTATAGTACAGGTTTGGCCAAGCCGCAACTCCCGAACCGCATGCGGCTCTTTTATGTTCATATCAACATTTGTGTGTGTGTGTGGGGGGGGGGGGGTTGTGCGTGTTGGCTTCACTTGAGTTCAATTTGGTATTTTGGTCAAAAGCGCATGTGGTGAAATTCCACAAAGTAGGATGGGCAAACACATTTCTTTAAACTATGAGTGTCAATTGGGCTCTCGAAATGGCAGGGAAAAGATGCACAGCAAAACGAAAATACGTAGATGAACACAGGACGTTTTAATCAGAGTGGGAAAGTTTCTATTTTTTGTTGAACGTGATGGCAAACCATTCTGCCTGATATGTCAGACCTCAGCGCATTTCAAAGATTCAAATCTTCAGCGCCATGCACTTCAGCTCACTCCATGCTAACATTGATCAGGCGTCGAACCCGCATCATCATGCTTAAGAGGTGGCCATGCTAACCAGTGCGCCATTATGTCAACGCATAATAACTAAGTCTACTGGTCAAAACAGCGGTTACTATATGACGTCGCTACGTCGTGGTCACGTGACGCAGACAAGACGTCAATGGACGTGGGCAGAGTTAACTTGTTTAAAAGGGAGTAGGCAGAAGAAATATTTAATTTATTTAAATCTATTTTGAGTGCACACCATTATGCCAATGCATAACAACTGTAAATCTACTAAACAAAACAGCGGTTGCTATATGACATCTGCCACGTCGTGGTCACGTGACATACGTGACGTCGATGGGCGTAACTTTCGCCGGAATTCAAATCCGCGGGGAGAGTTAACTTGTTTAAAAGAGAGTGGGCAGAATAATTATTTAATTTATTTAAATCTATTTGGTGTGTGCGCCATTATGTCAATGCATAACAACTGTAAGTCTACTAAACAAAACAGCGGTTGCTATTTGACGTCTGCCACGTCGTGGTCACGTGACGCGGACGTGACGTCGACGCCTACTTTACATCCCACCGATCACAGGACTCCTCGGCTGCATAACCGTGCCCCCTTCCCAACCAATCGGATTTGCTATACGCGAAAACGACGCCAATGGAAAGAGCTTCCGCCCAAATTTAAATCCGTGGGCGTGGCTCGCAGCAGGAAGTAGGAAAATGGCGGCGATGTTGACAAAGACACAGCGGATGGTAACATACGACTAACAAGAGAAATATTTTTATTTTCTGCTTGCAACTGGACCGTCCAGAGCGTACACGGTAAGTACAACTCATCGTTTTTAAAAAGAAGTACTTTTGTTGCCCTGAAAAGCGAGTGAGCGTGGCGTTTGTGGGGGACGTCGAATTTCGACGATTCTTTCTGGTCAACGGTTGTAAATGATTGTGTTGATTAAAAAAGAAAACTTGATGTAACTCTACTTTTAACTGCCGTTTCAGATAGATTTGGAATTGCATCACATCCAATTTTGCCTAGAGCGTACACGGTAAGTAACACTCGTTGTGTTTAAGGAGATTTACGTTTGTAATAGCAGAAGTGTAGCCGCGTTGCGTTGTACGTGTGAATGTTGGTCCGGGCGAAATGTTAATGTTTAATTTCATTCCTTTAGGTTCCACGGTGTTTGTTGGCTGCAAGTTTTCCACTGCAAGAAGAGGCTCATATCATTGACCAGGAGCGAGCTACAATGGTGAGTAGCCATAACATTTATGTTAAACACTTCCTATTTCATGTCTAACAGTACTTGATTTAACAAATAACCATAAATAAATACAGTGTGGGCACTGAAGTTAACATATGTGATTATACTGCCTAATCTGTCACCGAGTAGATTGTTGCAAAGTAATATAAGATCCAAAGTTGTAATTCTGAATAGTTTTCAAAAGAAGGCCATTAGAATTATATACAAGTCTGATTACCCTGAACAAGCTATTAATTAAATCACAAATTCTTCAATTCAAAGATTTGGTAGATTATCAGACAAATAATGTCTAACAGTAATTGATTTAACACATCACGATAAGTAGATTGAGTGTGGGCACTCTCAAGTTAACATATGTGATTATACTGCCTAATCTGTTACAGAGTATGTTGTTGCCAAGTAATGTAGAATAGATCCAAAGTAGTAATCCAGAATAGTTTTGAAGAGGCCATTAGAATGATAAACAAATCTGATTACCTTGAACATAATAACAAGCTAAGTGTTTAATATGTCCTATGAAGTCAAAATTGGGCACCATCATGTGGTGAAATTTGGAATTGCATCACATCCAATTTTGCCTGGGAACAAACAGATTACATAAATCTTAGTTTTGAATAAGCCACTCCTTCTCAAACAAGTAAACTCTGCCCATTTTGCGCAGTAGATGTTCTGTTAATATCTAGTATTTATACAAAGTCATAATTTAAATTGCTTTCAACCTTCATTCATCGGTTCAACCAACATTACTCGCTCTTATTACCAACTTGTATTGATTTAACTAAGCGTTTAATACTTCCTATCAGGTCTCAAATCGAGATTTGGCAAAATACAATTTCAGCAAATCCAATTTTGCCAGGGAACAAAAATAGATTAAATAAACTAAATAAGTCCTCTTCCCATTAAATAAATCAGAAAAGTCTGTCTTGTAACCAGTCCTCTTCAAACAAGTAAAGTCTGCCCATTTTGTGCCGTAGATTTTGTGTCTATGCCTAGTATTTAAACAAAATCATAATTTAAACGACTTCTTTCCTTCATTCACTTTGGAAATTTGGAATTGCAGCAAATCGAATTTTGGCAGGGAACAAAAATAGATCAATTAAACTAAATAAGTCTTCTTCCCATTAAATAAATTAAAAAAGTCTGTCTTGTAACCAGTCCTTTTCAAACAAGTAAAGTCTGCCCATTTTGTGCCGTCGATTTTGTGTTAATGCCTAGTATTTATACAAAATCATAATTTAAAGGACTTCATTCCTTCATTCACTTTGGAAATTTGGAATTGCAGCACATCAAATTTTGCCTGGGAAGAAAAGTAGATTAAATAAATTTAATAAGTCTCACTACTTCCCATTAAATAAATTAAATACGTCTTACTTGTTCCCACTCCTTTTCAAAACAGTAGTTTAAAACGAGGGCCCTTCACTCAATCTTTAACCTCAACCCCGCACGTTGTGTTGTATCTGTGAATGTTGGTTGTGGCCAAATGATAGTTTTCTTTCATTCGTTTAGGTTCCAAGAAAACTTGATGTAACTCTACTTTTAACTGCCGTTTCAGATAAGCGGGTATTACGTCGCAGTCAAATGCCGCGGATATGACGTAATTGCCCGAACCTCCGCCAAAATTCAAATCTGTTGGCGCGATGGCCGTGAGCCACTGAGCAGCGACGATTATCAACAGAAATATCTTTATTTTCTGCTTGCAACTGGACCGTCTAGAGCGTACACGGTAAGTAACACTCATTGTGTTTAAGGAGATTTACGTTTGTAATAGCAGAAGTGTAGCCGCGTTGCGTTGTACGTGTGAAAATTGGTCGAGGCGAAATGTTAATGTTTAATTTCATTCCTTTAGGTTCCACGGTGTTTGTTGGCTGCAAGTTTTCCACTGCAAGAAGAGGCTCGTATCATTGATCAGGAGCGAGCTACAATGGTGAGTAGCCATAACATTTATGTTAAACACTTCCTATTTCATGTCTAACAGTACTTGATTTAACAAATAACCATAAATAAATACAGTGTGGGCACTGAAGTTAACATATGTGATTATACTGCCTAATCTGTCACGGAGTAGATTGTTGCAAAGTAATATAAGATCCAAAGTTGTAATTCAGAATAGTTTTCAAAAGAAGGCCATTAGAATTATATACAAGTCTGATTACCCTTAACATAACAACAAGCTATTAATTAAATCACAAATTCTTCAATTCAAAGATTTGGTAGATTATCAGACAAATAATGTCTAACAGTAATTGATTTAACACATCACGATAAGTAGATTGAGTGTGGGCACTCTCAAGTTAACAGATATGATTATACTGCCTAATCTGTTACAGAGTATGTTGTTGCCAAGTAATGTAGAATAGATCCAAAGTAGTAATCCAGAATAGTTTTGAAGAGGCCATTAGAATAATAAACAAATCTGATTACCTTGAACATAATAACAAGCTAAGTGTTTAATATGTCCTATGAAGTCAAAATTGGGCACCATCATGTGGTGAAATTTGGAATTGCATCACATCCAATTTTGCCTGGGAACAAACAGATTAAATAAATCTTAGTTTTGAATAAGCCACTCCTTCTCAAACAAGTAAACTCTGCCCATTTCGCGCAGTAGATGTTCTGTTAATATCTAGTATTTATACAAAGTCATAATTTAAATTGCTTTCAACCTTCATTCATCGGTTCAACCAACATTACTCGCTCTTATTACCAACTTGTATTGATTTAACTAAGCGTTTAATACTTCCTATCAGGTCTCAAGGCAAGATTTGGCAAAATACAATTTCAGCAAATCCAATTTTGCCAGGGAACAAAAATAGATTAAATAAACTAAATAAGTCTTCTTCCCATTAAATAAATCAGAAAAGTCTGTCTTGTAACCAGTCCTCTTCAAACAAGTAAAGTCTGCCCATTTTGTGCCGTAGATTTTGTGTCTATGCCTAGTATTTAAACAAAATCATAATTTAAACGACTTCTTTCCTTCATTCACTTTGGAAATTTGGAATTGCAGCAAATCGAATTTTGGCAGGGAACAAAAATAGATCAATTAAACTAAATAAGTCTTCTTCCCATTAAATAAATTAAAAAAGTCTGTCTTGTAACCAGTCCTTTTCAAACAAGTAAAGTCTGCCCATTTTGTGCCGTCGATTTTGTGTTAATGCCTAGTATTTATACAAAATCATAATTTAAAGGACTTCATTCCTTCATTCACTTTGGAAATTTGGAATTGCAGCACATCAAATTTTGCCTGGGAAGAAAAGTAGATTAAATAAATTTAATAAGTCTTACTACTTCCCATTAAATAAATTAAATACGTCTTACTTGTTCCCACTCCTTTACAAAAAAGTAGTTTCAAACGAGGTCCCTTCACTCAACCTTTAACCCTATTTATTCACCTTCTAGGCTAAGTGTTAAAGGCTAAGTGTTAAAGGCTAAGTGTTAAAGGCTAAGTGTTAGAGGCTAAGTGCCAGAGGCTAGGCGCCAGAGGCGAGTTTTTGTGGGCTGAAGTTTTAGTGGGGTTAGTGTGAATACAATCCAAAAGAATACAACAGAATACAATACAATAGAATATAATACATAGATTAAATTCAATAGCTCTTACTACTTCCCATTAAATAAATTAAATACGTCTTACTTGTTCCCAATCCTTTTCAAAAAAGTAGTTTAAAACGAGGGCCCTTCACTCAACCTTTAACCTCAACCCCGCACGTCACATTGTGTTGTATCTGTGAATGTTGGTTGTGGCCAAATGATAGTTTTCTTTCATTCGTTTAGGTTCCACGGTGTTTGTTGGCTATGTTTTCCACTGTCAGAAGGATGAAAATACAAAGTACAACGCTTGGACGTGGGCGAAGACGTCACCGGTGAGTCCTTCCTTCCTATTTATTTACCTTCTAGATGCTAGAGGCTAAGTGTTAGAGGCTAAGTGTTAGAGGCTAAGTGTTAAACACAATACGAACAACACAACGATACTGCACTGAACAACACGATACCGCACTGAGAAACACGATACCGCACTGAACAACACGATACCGCACTGAACAACACCATGCCGCACTGAACACCATGCCACACTGAACAACACCATCCCGCACTGAACAACACCATGCCGCACTAAACAACACCATGCCGCACTGAACAACACCATGCCTCACTGAACGACACCATGCCGCACTGAAAGACACCATGCCGCACTGAACGACACCATGCCGCACTGAAAGACACCATCCCGCACTGAACACCATGCCGCACTGAACAACACCATCCTGCACTGAACAACACCATCCCGCACTGAACAACACCATGCCGCACTGAACAACATTATGCCGCACTGAACATTATGCCGCACTGAACAACACCATGCCGCACTGAACAACACCATGCCGCACTGAACAACATTATGCCGCACTGAACAACACCATGCCGCACTGAACAACACCATGCCGCACTGAACAACACCATGCCGCACTGAACAACATTATGCCGCACTGAACAACACCATGCCGCACTGAACAACACCATCCTGCACTGAACAACACCATTCCGCATTGAACACCATGCCGCACTGAACAACACCATCCCGCACTGAACAACACCATCCCGCACGGAACAACACCATGCCGCACTGAACAACATTATGCCGCACTGAACAACATTATGCCGCACTGAACAACACCATGCCGCACTGAACAACACCATGCCGCACTGAACAACACCATGCCGCACTGAACAACATTATAACGCACTGAACAACACCATCCCGCACTGAACAACACCATGCCGCACTGAACAACACCATGCCGCACTGAACAACACCATGCCGCAATGAACAACACCATCCCGCACTGAACAACATTATGCCGCACTGAACAACATTATAACGCACTGAACAACATTATGGCGCACTGAACAACATTATGCCGCACTGAACAACACCATGCCGCACTGAACAACACCATGCCGCACTGAACAACACCATGCCGCAATGAACAACACCATCCCGCACTGAACAACAACATGCCGCACTGAGCAACACCATGCCGCACTGAACAACACCATCCCGCACTGAACAACACCATGCCGCACTGAACAACACCATTCCGCACTGAACAACACCATGCCGCACTGAACAACATTACGCGGCACTGAACAACACCATGCCGCACTGAACAACATTATAACGCACTGAACAACACCATCCCGCACTGAACAACACCATGCCGCACTAAACAACATTATGCCGCACTGAACAACACCATGCCGCACTGAACAACACCATCCTGCACTGAACAACACCATTCTGCATTGAACACCATGCCGCACTGAACAACACCATCCCGCACTGAACAACACCATCCCGCACTGAACAACACCATGCCGCACTGAACAACATTATGCCGCACTGAACAACATTATGCCGCACTGAACAACACCATGCCGCACTGAACAACACCATGCCGCACTGAACAACACCATGCCGCACTGAACAACATTATAACGCACTGAACAACACCATCCCGCACTGAACAACACCATGCCGCACTAAACAACATTATGCCGCACTGAACAACATTATGCCGAAATGAACAACACCATGCCGCACTGAACAACACCATGCCGCACTGAACAACACCATCCTGCACTGAACAACACCATCCCGCACTGAACAACACCATGCCGCACTGAACAACACCATGCCGCACTGAACAACACCATGACGCAATGAACAACACCATCCCGCACTGAACAACATTATGCCGCACTGAACAACATTATGCCGCACTGAACAACATTATGCCGCACTGAACAACATTATGCCGCACTGAACAACACCATGCCGCACTGAACAACACCATGCCGCACTGAACAACACCATGCCGCACTGAACAACACGATCCCGCATTGAACAACACCATGCCGCACTGAACAACACCATCCTGCACTGAACAACACCATCCCGCACTGAACAACACCATGCCGCACTGAACAACATTATGGCGCACTGAACAACATTATGCCGCACTGAACAACACCATGCCGCACTGAACAACACCATGCCGCACTGAACAACACCATGCCGCAATGAACAACACCATCCCGCAATGAACAACACCATGCCGCACTGAGCAACACTATGCCGCACTGAACAACACCATCCCGCACTGAACAACACCATGCCGCACTGAACAACACCATTCCGCACTGAACAACACCATGCCGCACTGAACAACATTACGCTGCACTGAACAACACCATGCCGCACTGAACAACACCATGCCGCACTGAACAACACCATGCCGCATTGAACAACACCATGCCGCATTGAACAACACCATGCCGCACTGAACAACACCATCCTGCACTGAACAACACCATGCCGCATTGAACAACACCATGCCGCACTGAACAACACCATCCTGCACTGAACAACACCATCCCGCACTGAACACCATCCCGCATTGAACAACACCATCCTGCACTGAACAACACCATGCCGCACTGAACAACACCATGCCGCACTGAACAACACCATTCCGCACTGAACAACACCATGCCGCACTGAACAACACCATTCTGCACCGAACAACACCATCCCGCACTGAACAACACCATGCCGCATTGAACAACACCATCCTGCACTGAACAACAACATCCTGCACTGAACAACACCATGCCGCACTGAACAACACCATGCCGCACTGAACAACACCATGCCGCACTGAACAACACCATGCCGCACTGAACAACATTATGCCGCACTGAACAACATTATGTCGCACTGAACAACACCATGCCGCACTGAACAACACCATGCCGCACTGAACAACATTATGCCGCACTGAAAAACACCATGCCGCACTGAAACACACCATCCCGCACTGAACAACACCATGCCGCATTGAACAACACCATGCCGCACTGAACAACACCATGCTGCACTGAACAACATTATGCTGCACTGAACAACACGATCCTGCATTGAACAACACCATGCCGCACTGAACAACACCATCCTGCACTGAACAACACCATCCTGCACTGAACAACACCACCCCGCACTGAACAACACGATCCCGCATTGAACAACACCATCCCGCACTGAACAACACCATGCCGCACTGAACAACACCATTCCGCACTGAACAACACCATGCCGCACTGAACAACACCATGCCGCACTGAACAACACCATGCCGCACTGAACAACACCATGCCGCACTGAACAACATTATGCCGCACTGAACAACACCATGCCGCACTGAACAACACCATCCCGCACTGAACAACACCATGCCGCATTGAACAACACCATGCCGCACTGAACAACACCATCCTGCACTGAACAACACCATCCCGCACTAAACAACACCATGCCGCACTGAACAACATTATGGCGCACTGGACAACATTATGCCGCACTGAACAACACCATGCCGCATTGAACAACACCATGCCGCACTGAACAACACCATGCCGCACTGAACAACACCATGCCGCACTGAGCAACATTATGCCGCACTGAACAACACCATGCCGCACTGAACAACACCATGCCGCACTGAACAACACGATCCCGCACTGAACAACACCATCCTGCACTGAACAACACCATCCCGCACTGAACAACACCATGCCGCACTGAACAACATTATGGCGCACTGAACAACATTATGCCGCACTGAACAACACCATGCCGCACTGAACAACACCATGCCGCACTGAACAACACCATGCCGCACTGAACAACATTATGCCGCACTGAACAACATTATGCCGCACTGAACAACACCATGCCGCACTGAACAACACCATGCCGCACTGAACAACACCATGCCGCACTGAACAACACGACGTCGCACTGAACAACACGACGCCGCACAGAACAACACGACGCCGCACAGAATAACACAATACCGCACAGAACAACACAATACCGCACAAACAGTTTTAGATAATATTACGTCGCAGTCATGTGACGCGGACATGACGTCAATAGGCGGAACTCACGGCAAAATTATAATCCGTGGGCGTGGCTTGCAACAGGAAGTAGGAAAGCGGCAGTTCTGGCAAACAAGACACAGCGGTTAGTAACACGATGACTAACAAGGCAAATATTTTTGTTTTCAGCTTGCAACTTGACCGTCTAGAGCGTACAAGGTAATTACAACTGTTTTTTTTTAGCCCTGAAAAGCGAGGGAGTGTGGCGTTTGGGAGGAATGTCGAACTCGGCGTCTGCTTCCAGCCACAGACGCCAAATTTCGACGATTATTTCGACTGGTCAACGGTTGTAAATTATTGCGTTGACTAAAAACTTTATTTAACTCTACTCTTAACTTTGCCGTTTCAGATATGCGGGTATTACACCGCGGAAATGACGTCAATAGGCTGAACTCTCGCCAAAATTCAAATCTGTGGGCGCAATGGCCTTGAGCGAGACACCGGATACAAACACGACGATTATCAACAGAAATATCTTTATTTTCTGCTTGCAAGTGGACCGTCTAGAGCGTACACGGTAAGTACAACTCATTGTGTTTAAAAAGATTTACGTTTGTGTAGTTTGCGTTGCGTTGTATCTGTGAATGTTGGTTGAGGCTAAATGTTAATGTTTAATTTCATTCCTTTAGGTTCCACGGTGTTTGTTGGCTGTATGTTTTCCACTGCAAGAAGAGGCTCGTATCATTGACCAGCAGGAGCTACAATGGTGAGTACCCCTTTCGTCTTCCATTTATGTTAAACACTTCCTATTTCATGTCTAACAGTACTCGATTTAACAAATAACCATAAATAAATACAGTGTGGGCAGTCACGTTAACATATGTGATTATCCTGCCTAATATGTTTATCACAAATATGTCACTAATCACTAATATGTTTATTTGTTTATCACAACACCTTTGGACCTTCAGCAATCGATTATTTCCCTTCATCTACATAGAGACAGAACGATGGTGTCTTAAACATCTCATTCATTTCACCAAATAACTTCACGCAGGTGGATAACGGCCGTCTCGGTCACGCTATGTTGCGTGATGCAGTTTTGAAGAACCAAATGCATTTATTCAATGAATAAGTCAAGCTAGTTCTATGTTTATGATGTTGTAAGTTACGGTACCGATTGAAGTTGAGTTCGAAGCCAGTGGAAAACAGCGCTGCGTTTGTGCTCTCCAGGTACAAATGTTGTGATCTCTGACTGACGACCGGGCGAGACTCGAGTAAGAGATGTCCAAACGAGCTCCGGCAGGGCGGGCCAAGGCGGAGCGAACGGACGCCCTTCAGGCCGCCAATGACGAGCTGAGAACCAAACTGATGGACGTCCAGTTAGAACTTCAGCAGGAGAAGAACAAGGTGAAAACCTCAACAGACAGACACTGCCTGCCTCCCTGCCTGCCTCCCTGCCTGCCTCCCTGCCTGCCTCCCTCCCTCCCAGTTTTCCCGATGTAGATTAGACATGCGTGTGCCATGACTGTGTCAGCCTACATCAACAAATGCACCGAGGACGTCAGCACCACTAAGAATATCATCACCCGGGGCAACCAACGACCCTGGATGACTGAGGAGGTACGTCAAACGCTACGAGCGCGGAACTCTGCCTTCAAGTCTGGCGACAAGGAGACACTGAGGACAGCGAGAGCCAACTTGAACCGTGCCATCAGGATAGCGAAGCGAGACCGCAGTCGAAAATTTCAGGATCGTTTCCACGACGTCAAAAACATCAGGAGTATGTGGCAAGGCATACGGGCGATTACAGACTACAACTCACCCTCCCCCCCCCCGGTGGGTGTAGTTGATGCTGACTTTCTAAATGGTCTAAATAACTTCTTTGGGAGGTTCGAGGCACTAAACGGCACTCCAGCAGTTAAAACTGTCCCCCATCAGGAAGAGGAGGTACTCTGCCTTGACTCCGCCGATGTGTTGAAGACCCTGAGGAGAGTCAACCCCTGTAAGGCCCCTGGCCCCGACAACATTCCT
This sequence comes from Syngnathus floridae, assembly GCF_059516105.1. Lineage (NCBI taxonomy): Eukaryota > Metazoa > Chordata > Actinopteri > Syngnathiformes > Syngnathidae > Syngnathus > Syngnathus floridae. Next base: position 125,630 of record NW_028284088.1, on the reverse strand, counting down.
GGGCGTGTGTTCAGGGAATGTGCAAGTCATCTGGCTGGGGTCATCACAGACATTTTTAACACCTCGCTGGGCCAAGCCACAGTGCCGGCGTGCTTTAAGACTGCCTCCATCATTCCGGTGCCGAAGAAACCTCAAATCACCTCATTTAATGATTACCGGCCTGTTGCACTGACTCCGGTTATGATGAAGTGCTTCGAAAGGCTGCTTAAAGGTCACATCGTTTCCAGACTCCCCCTATTATTTGACCCGTTCCAGTTTGCCGACCGGCAAAACCGCTCCACTCAGGACGCCATCTCCTCCGTTCTTCACCTGAGCCTGGCTCACCTGGAGGAGAAGAACACCCATGTGCGGAGGCTGTTCCTGGACTTCAGCTCAGCGTTTAACACCATCATCCCACAGCATCTGGTAGGAAAATTGGAACACCTGGGCTTCAACACCCCCCTTCGCAACTGGCTGCTAGACTTCCTCACCAACAGACCTCAGTCAGTCCGGGTCGGACAGAACACCTCTGATGTCATCACCCTCAGCACAGGCTCCCTTCCGGGCTGCGTCCTGAGCCCCCTGCTGTGCACCCTGATGACACACGACTGCGTCCTCAGGTTCACCACCAATCACATCGTGAAGTCAGCAGACGACACAACGGTGGTGGGGCTCATCAGAGACAACAACGACCTGGACTACAGAGAGGAGGTGGAGCAGCTGGTGGGCTGGTGCAGAGAAAACAGCCTGATCCTGAATGAGGAGAAGATGAAGGAGATCATCGTCGACTTCAGGAAAAAACAGCCTCACCACGCTCCACTGATCATCAACAGCTCAGCTGTGGAGGTGGTCAGCACCACCAAATTCCTGGGGGTCCACATCACAGAAGACCTCACCTGGACTATGAACACTACGGCACTGGTCAAGAGGGCACAGAAGCGCTTGTACTTCCTGCGGAGGATGAGGAGAGCCCACCTGCCCCCACCCATCATGAGGACGTTCTACAGGAGCACCATAGAGAGCATTCTGACAAGCTGTCTCTCTGTGTGGTGTGGAGGCTGCACCGCCTCCGATTGGAAGAACGTGAGGAGAGTGGTGAGGACAGCAGAGAGGATCATAGGGGCTCCTCTTCCCTCCATTCAGGACATTTCATCTCAGCGCTGCATGTCCCGTGCCCGTAACATCATCAATGACCCATCACACCCCCACCATGGACTGTTCTCCCTGCTGCCCTCTGGGAAGAGGTTTGCAGCATCCGCTGCAGGTCCACCAGGTTCTGCAACAGCTTTTTCCCTGCTGTCATCAGACTGTTGAACACTAGAACTGTTGAGCTCTAAACTGAACTCTGCATCACACATTCACAGAACTGTACTTTATGACACTACGGACCTCTATCTTGCACTATCTCGCACTACCAACTTTACTGAACTTGTATAAACCCTTTAAATAGAAGTTTAATACATGGTTTAGCATTCCTCTGCACACTCTTGAATACTGTTTTGCCTACTTGCACTATTGCATAATTATCACTGCTGCACTTTATACTTATTTTAATATATATATATATATATATATATATATGTATATATGTATATATAGGATATGTTACTTCTATTCAACTGCAATATCACTACTTTGTTGTAAGACGTATGCAACGGAATTTCGTTTTGTATGCACCATGTGCAGACAAGATGACAATAAAGTTTGTCTAAGTCTAAGTCATGTCAGGTCAGCTGTCTGGAGAGAGAGAGAAGTCAGGACCTGCGGGCGGAGCACCACCGTGCCACCGCCGCCATGACGGAACTCAAAAGCAAACTCCATGAGGAGAAGCAGAAAGAGTTAGCCATTACCAGGGAGACATTACTGCGGCAGCATGAAATGGAGCTGATGAGAGTGATCAAAATCAAAGATGGAGAGATCCAGCGACTGAATGCCTTGGTCCTCAGCCTGAGGGACGGCTCCATGGACAAGGTGATCCGCTCTATCCGTGTCTGACTATCCGCACGCCACGTCGGGCTTCGATGCGGCCGCTACCGTATTGTGTAGCTTGTCCCCAGTAAGCGTCGCGGCGCTCCGTTGCGGTCTCAACGGCCCGGTGTGGCGCAATGTCTGCTCAGGTGAGGAGGGGGGGCGCTTTGCTGGCGGAGGTGGAGGAGACGCGGCGGTGTCGGGAGACCGAGCGGTGTCGCCTCCACCAGGAGCGCGGAAGAAGCCCTGGCAGCGGCCCAGCAGGCCTGGCAGTCCCGAGCGGCCGAGCTCCGATCGGCTCATCACCAGCATCGGGAGGAGCTGAGCCGAACCAAGAGAGACTGCGAGAGGGAGATCCGCCGACTGGTAGGACTGATCAGATGCGCGGTGCGTGGCTATGTTCCCAATTTCGTTGTATACCTGCAGTGCAATGACACCTAAGGCATTCTATTCTATTCTATTTCACAAGAAGAAAATGTCCGGTTGCTCGCTTCGCTTTTGTCACAGCAAAGGTGTTCTAGTCGATTCCAGAAAAAAATTGGCCGGTTGCTCTCTTTGTTTTTGTCACAATTCTGGCAAATGAGTTTGCCCGCCTGCCTGCCTGCCTGAGCGCTCCCCGTTTGTACATCCAGACGGATGAGATCAAGCTGAAAGACAGAGCGGTTAGTGTTTTGGATGAAGCCCTGGGGCCGGCCACGCCCACCGCCTTCAGCTGCAGACTCAGGCTGCCGAGCAGCAGATCGCTGCCCTGAGGGATTCCCAAAGGGCGGGCCTAAACTACCCTGGAAGTGGGGTCAACGCCGCTACTAGCAATCCTCTTCATTGCGTAAGCCACCTCATCACACACTTGCAGTACGCATGACTTAGTTCGTTGCTGGAGGAAGGTAGCACAAAAACAGTTTTGAACTTTGAACGAGTGCTTGTGTGTGTGTGTTGCGGGGCGTTTTCAGTCTCAGGAGGATCGGGACACGCGACGGTTTCATCTGAAAATCGCTGAGCTCAGCGCAGTCATCAGGAAACTGGAGGATCGAAACGCCCTGCTTTCTGAAGAGCGCAATGAACTGGTAATTTATTGACGGCACGCTTGAAGGTTTGCGCTACGTTTGATGCGCGCCATCCAGCGAGGCACCCATTGCGCTTGCTTATTAGTTGAGCGGCGCGGCGAGTCGGTTGCCTGGTAGATGTCTTTTATTGGGAGCCAAAGCCACGATTCCGTTCAAACCGATGCAAAAGGAATGGATACGTTCTGGCCCGCGTGTTGTGCGTCTTTCACATCCCGCACTTCATGCTTGCAGCTAAAGCGACTGAGAGAAACAGAAAGCCAGTTTCTGCCACTCCTGTACAAAAACAAACGCCTGAGCAGGAAGAATGAAGAACTCTCGCTGGTGCTGTGTCGCCTTGAAAACAAAGTGCGCTTTGTCACCCAGGAGAACGAGGAGATGGCAAGCTTGGTAAGTCGACGCGGACAACGGCGGCGTGCCAACAGAGTCCACTGCATTTGTGTTCCACAGAGAAGGCCTAGTTCGCTCAATGACCTGGACCGCGGTTGCGGCCAGCAGGACGGTGAAATGGAGTTCCTTCAAGTTGTGGAGCAGCGGCACATCATCGACGACTTGTCCAAGGTCTTCAGGCAGGCGACTCGGTGCACGTACGGCAGCGCCGCGCTCGCTCGCTGTCGCCAGGAAACCTTTTCCGTCCAAAGCTTGGCCGGCGGCCGCCATCCAAAAAATTGGCCCCTTAAATTCCGACCTTTCAAGCAGGAGCATTGTGCGCACGCGTTTGAACACGCTTTAGACTTGTTTTGCCGTTTTCAGCAGCTCAAAGCTCCCGTTTTGTCAGCGCCTTTGCCACTCGCTGTGCGCTGAAAACGACGGACTTGCCCGGCTGCTCAGCCCGTCAACCATGAGCCGCGAGCGCGACGTCATTGTCCGTAGGCAGCTAGTGGCAAAATGCACCCTGTTAGAGTTGCGCTCGCTCCAACTTATTTTGCAAGAACCACACGGGAGACAAGTAAGTTCTTTTGGACACCTGCAGGTGGAGAGTCCATCCGTTGTACGAATGAAGTCTGACTCTCGGCTCCTGCACGAGCATTTTAATTAAGAGAAACAGGGTGGGTGTAAGAGTGGATTGAATAGAGGAAGCCCTTGACCTCTAGTCAAAACATAGCAAGGGGTGTTTTACGACTTTGTGTAGGAAGGGATAAGCGATAGGGATAAATAAGGGATAAATAATATTATTTATTACAGGTCGCAGTCAAAGTCAAAGCAACACAATGATACGATAAAGATAATCTGGAAAACCCTGACACACCCTGTAGTTGTCACTTTTGGAAAAGACGAGCGTCCCTCCAATCATCGCCGGTGACGTGTTTTTCAGGCTCTGGAGACAGGAGCTCATGTCAGAAATGTCATTGTGAGTCGCGTTTGTTTCTGCGCCGGAGCCGTTCGTTCCCTTTGCATCCAAAGAATCTCAAAGGCGGATTATTTGTGTCGACAGGAGAGAGATTTGCTGCTACGATACCGACGTCGAGAATCTCTGAGGAGGAACAAAGCGTGAGGTCCTGTAAGGTGAGTCTGTTTGTTTGCGGCTGCTTGGTGTTGCGCAAGATGAAATGGCCTTTTTCTCGCTATCGTTCCTCTCGTCGATTCATCGTGAGGTGTCGCTTCAGTTTGTTCAGAGAGATGTTTGCTTCCGCGCCCGCAGGTCATCGAAACATTTTACGGCTACGACGAAGACGTGTTGGTGGACTCGGACGGATCGTCCTTGTCTTTTCACACCGACAGAACCCCCGACACGGAACCCGAAGAGGTAGCCCGCCATTTCTGCCAGCGTATTGGCACCAAACATTCCTCTTCAGCCTGGAATCGGACTCGTCTTTGCGTCGCGGGTGCTTTGTCGCCGGTCTGACTGATTCTGGTACTATTGGTGTGTGCATGAAGAGGCGGAGCTTCGCTACCGCCAGCTGACGCAAGAATATCAAGCGCTGCAACGAGCCTACGCTCTGCTAGCCCAGACCAGCGAAAGGGGACTACGACGCCGAGAAGGAGATCAAGGTGGCGCCCCTTCCCGCAACCCCCGGCCGGGTCGCAGCCTCCCCGTTCTCACCCAGCCTCGGGTGTTCTCTGGTCTGAAAGGAGGAGGAGGAGCCTCCCTCCTCCTCCTTTCAGACCAGAGAAAAGCTGATGGTAGAAATGGGTCACTATCAAAGCAGAGTAGCAGATCTGGAGTCAGCGCTGAAGCAACAAGGACAGGTAAGCTCATCAATGAGCACACCTTTTTCTCAGACAAAATAGCTACATTCTTCAGTCACTCATCCGTCTGGCATTACTGGACCAACCCCCCCCCCCCCCCCCCCCCCGAACGTGGCTGGGAAAATGCGGAGAAAAGCAAATGTCATTTTCCAGTCAACCAAAGAATTTGTGGATGAAAATGACACAACATTCCAAAGCTAGTTTGTCTCTTCTAGAATGTCAAGTGGGTGGAGGAGAAGCAGCTGCTGCGTCAGAGCAATCAGCAGTTGGCCGAAAAGGTGACGGAAAGAAAGGCGCTGGGCGGAGTCGCTTGGCGTCACACCTGTCGGGAAGCCCCGCAGATGAGGTCTGACTGTCTTTTCAGGTCAGGCGGATGGAGGCGGAAGAAGCGCGTCTGAAAGAGCACATCCAGGATATCCGAGACCAAAACGAACTGCTTGAGTTCCGCATCCTGGAGCTGGAGGTGGGAAGACTCGCACAAGCGTGTTGAGGCCAGAGATGTGACGGACGGACGGACGGACGGACGGATGCATGCCTCTGCCTTTCAGGAGAGGGAGTGGCGCTCCCCCGTCTTGAAGTTTCTGCAAGTCCGTTTCCCAGACGGCCTCAGCCCTTTGCAGATCTACTGCGAGGCCGAGGGCGTGAGCGTACGTAAGGCGTCCCTCGCAACCCGAACCTTAACCCGAGGTCCCAGAACACCTTACATTGCTCCTTGCGCCTTTCCCCCGGACATCGTCATCAGTGATCTGATGAAGAAGCTGGACATCCTGGGCTATAACGCCGTAAGTGTATGTCGAACTCCTTATGTTCGCACTCCACGAGACTCGGCGGCTCAAATGTGACTTTTGGAAGGCTTTGCGCTGAAAGAAGCTTGTTGACGCTGTGCCTTTGGGCTCTTGCAGAATCTCACCAGCGAGGAGCAGGTGGTCGTGATTCACGCCAGGACCCTTCTCACCCTAGCCGAGAAGGTAACGCGCACGTCCACGCACGCTCTCGCATTCTGCTTATGTGACAGCAGCCTTTCCTCAGTGGTTAGAATACATCAAAGTGACCAAGTCAACACTTCAACAGAAGATGTTGGACATTGAAAGTGAGAAGGTAGACAGACACGCGACATCAGCCAAGGGGAACTCCGGCAATGTGCCCCAACAATTCTGACCTTGAGCTGTGCTAGGATATGTTCTGCAAGCAGAAGGGCTACCTGGATGAAGAGTTGGACTTCAGGAAGTGTTCCATGGACCAGGCTCATAAGGTAAGCCGCCCTCAAATCTCCCGCCGGACCACTGATGGACGAGGATTGCGGCCCAGAGGATCCTGGAGCTGGAGGCCATGTTGTACGAGGCGCTACCGCAGCGGGACTGCCCCGCCACGGACGGCGAAAAAGCCAGCCACGCTGGCGTGAATGACGTGCTGACGGCGGATCAGAGAGAAGAGCTTAGGAGCGCCGTGGACCAATGGAAGCGAGCCCTGATGTGCGAGTTGAGGGAGCGCGACGCTTGCATCCTCCAAGAGAGAATGGATCTGCTGCACAGCGCGCAACAGGTAAGGGCCCAAAGCCAGCCCGGCACTTACTTGCACGCTTACTGGCTTTTGAATGCCACTTTCCATTTGTCCGTCCTAGAGGAACAAAGAGCTGAAAGAATTCATCGAAGCTCAGAAGAGACAAATCAAACAATTGGAGGAGAAGTTTCTGTTTCTCTTTCTATTCTTCTCCTTGGCCTTCATTCTGTGGCCCTAACACCAGCTGGTGAGTGAGCTCCAGCGGCACCGCACTCGACACCTCCGATACACTGCCAGCCGGTCTCAGACGTTGGCAGACGCTCCGATGCCAACGTATACCCCCCGCCACGGTGACAGAGGCACCGCGTCACACCGGCGCTCATCCAATCAGAAGGCAGGAAAAGCAAATTCACATGCAGGGCACTTTTGAACCAGAAGAGAGCGCCACAAAAAACGGTTGTTGCCCCAAACGCGCACTAAAAAGGGTCAGAATAACAAGAGTCCCACTGGCCAGCCGGGGCCACCCGTCCAGCTGTTTCTTCAGGGGGGAAAAAAATTGGAGTCACCGGTGAGTACATTTTGCATTTAGCTCTGCTTTTCTGCTTCTGTCTTCAAGTGTGTGGCATCCTGCGATCAAAGAGTCAGCCAACCCCAAAGCGGTTGACCTCAACGTCCCACCACCATGCCTACCAGAGCAGGTGACGTGATGCTTTGGACATCCTTCCGTCTCAGATGCCCAAAAGTACTCTTTGCCACATCTGCGGCAATACGGTGTCTTTTCAAAGGTGCAAATAAATCCAGCGTGGGCGGAACACGCACGTCTTCGGTTTTTCCCGCTTTGTTTGTGTGACAGCTGTTGTGAAAATTTTATACAAATAAAGTTGTATAGTACAGGTTTGGCCAAGCCGCAACTCCCGAACCGCATGCGGCTCTTTTATGTTCATATCAACATTTGTGTGTGTGTGTGGGGGGGGGGGGTTGTGCGTGTTGGCTTCACTTGAGTTCAATTTGGTATTTTGGTCAAAAGCGCATGTGGTGAAATTCCACAAAGTAGGATGGGCAAACACATTTCTTTAAACTATGAGTGTCAATTGGGCTCTCGAAATGGCAGGGAAAAGATGCACAGCAAAACGAAAATACGTAGATGAACACAGGACGTTTTAATCAGAGTGGGAAAGTTTCTATTTTTTGTTGAACGTGATGGCAAACCATTCTGCCTGATATGTCAGACCTCAGCGCATTTCAAAGATTCAAATCTTCAGCGCCATGCACTTCAGCTCACTCCATGCTAACATTGATCAGGCGTCGAACCCGCATCATCATGCTTAAGAGGTGGCCATGCTAACCAGTGCGCCATTATGTCAACGCATAATAACTAAGTCTACTGGTCAAAACAGCGGTTACTATATGACGTCGCTACGTCGTGGTCACGTGACGCAGACAAGACGTCAATGGACGTGGGCAGAGTTAACTTGTTTAAAAGGGAGTAGGCAGAAGAAATATTTAATTTATTTAAATCTATTTTGAGTGCACACCATTATGCCAATGCATAACAACTGTAAATCTACTAAACAAAACAGCGGTTGCTATATGACATCTGCCACGTCGTGGTCACGTGACATACGTGACGTCGATGGGCGTAACTTTCGCCGGAATTCAAATCCGCGGGGAGAGTTAACTTGTTTAAAAGAGAGTGGGCAGAAGAATTATTTAATTTATTTAAATCTATTTGGTGTGTGCGCCATTATGTCAATGCATAACAACTGTAAGTCTACTAAACAAAACAGCGGTTGCTATTTGACGTCTGCCACGTCGTGGTCACGTGACGCGGACGTGACGTCGACGCCTACTTTACATCCCACCGATCACAGGACTCCTCGGCTGCATAACCGTGCCCCCTTCCCAACCAATCGGATTTGCTATACGCGAAAACGACGCCAATGGAAAGAGCTTCCGCCCAAATTTAAATCCGTGGGCGTGGCTCGCAGCAGGAAGTAGGAAAATGGCGGCGATGTTGACAAAGACACAGCGGATGGTAACATACGACTAACAAGAGAAATATTTTTATTTTCTGCTTGCAACTGGACCGTCCAGAGCGTACACGGTAAGTACAACTCATCGTTTTTAAAAAGAAGTACTTTTGTTGCCCTGAAAAGCGAGTGAGCGTGGCGTTTGTGGGGGACGTCGAATTTCGACGATTCTTTCTGGTCAACGGTTGTAAATGATTGTGTTGATTAAAAAAGAAAACTTGATGTAACTCTACTTTTAACTGCCGTTTCAGATAGATTTGGAATTGCATCACATCCAATTTTGCCTAGAGCGTACACGGTAAGTAACACTCGTTGTGTTTAAGGAGATTTACGTTTGTAATAGCAGAAGTGTAGCCGCGTTGCGTTGTACGTGTGAATGTTGGTCCGGGCGAAATGTTAATGTTTAATTTCATTCCTTTAGGTTCCACGGTGTTTGTTGGCTGCAAGTTTTCCACTGCAAGAAGAGGCTCATATCATTGACCAGGAGCGAGCTACAATGGTGAGTAGCCATAACATTTATGTTAAACACTTCCTATTTCATGTCTAACAGTACTTGATTTAACAAATAACCATAAATAAATACAGTGTGGGCACTGAAGTTAACTTATGTGATTATACTGCCTAATCTGTCACCGAGTAGATTGTTGCAAAGTAATATAAGATCCAAAGTTGTAATTCAGAATAGTTTTCAAAAGAAGGCCATTAGAATTATATACAAGTCTGATTACCCTGAACAAGCTATTAATTAAATCACAAATTCTTCAATTCAAAGATTTGGTAGATTATCAGACAAATAATGTCTAACAGTAATTGATTTAACACATCACGATAAGTAGATTGAGTGTGGGCACTCTCAAGTTAACATATGTGATTATACTGCCTAATCTGTTACAGAGTATGTTGTTGCCAAGTAATGTAGAATAGATCCAAAGTAGTAATCCAGAATAGTTTTGAAGAGGCCATTAGAATGATAAACAAATCTGATTACCTTGAACATAATAACAAGCTAAGTGTTTAATATGTCCTATGAAGTCAAAATTGGGCACCATCATGTGGTGAAATTTGGAATTGCATCACATCCAATTTTGCCTGGGAACAAACAGATTACATAAATCTTAGTTTTGAATAAGCCACTCCTTCTCAAACAAGTAAACTCTGCCCATTTTGCGCAGTAGATGTTCTGTTAATATCTAGTATTTATACAAAGTCATAATTTAAATTGCTTTCAACCTTCATTCATCGGTTCAACCAACATTACTCGCTCTTATTACCAACTTGTATTGATTTAACTAAGCGTTTAATACTTCCTATCAGGTCTCAAATCGAGATTTGGCAAAATACAATTTCAGCAAATCCAATTTTGCCAGGGAACAAAAATAGATTAAATAAACTAAATAAGTCCTCTTCCCATTAAATAAATCAGAAAAGTCTGTCTTGTAACCAGTCCTCTTCAAACAAGTAAAGTCTGCCCATTTTGTGCCGTAGATTTTGTGTCTATGCCTAGTATTTAAACAAAATCATAATTTAAACGACTTCTTTCCTTCATTCACTTTGGAAATTTGGAATTGCAGCAAATCGAATTTTGGCAGGGAACAAAAATAGATCAATTAAACTAAATAAGTCTTCTTCCCATTAAATAAATTAAAAAAGTCTGTCTTGTAACCAGTCCTTTTCAAACAAGTAAAGTCTGCCCATTTTGTGCCGTCGATTTTGTGTTAATGCCTAGTATTTATACAAAATCATAATTTAAAGGACTTCATTCCTTCATTCACTTTGGAAATTTGGAATTGCAGCACATCAAATTTTGCCTGGGAAGAAAAGTAGATTAAATAAATTTAATAAGTCTTACTACTTCCCATTAAATAAATTAAATACGTCTTACTTGTTCCCACTCCTTTTCAAAACAGTAGTTTAAAACGAGGGCCCTTCACTCAATCTTTAACCTCAACCCCGCACGTTGTGTTGTATCTGTGAATGTTGGTTGTGGCCAAATGATAGTTTTCTTTCATTCGTTTAGGTTCCAAGAAAACTTGATGTAACTCTACTTTTAACTGCCGTTTCAGATAAGCGGGTATTACGTCGCAGTCAAATGCCGCGGATATGACGTAATTGCCCGAACCTCCGCCAAAATTCAAATCTGTTGGCGCGATGGCCGTGAGCCACTGAGCAGCGACGATTATCAACAGAAATATCTTTATTTTCTGCTTGCAACTGGACCGTCTAGAGCGTACACGGTAAGTAACACTCATTGTGTTTAAGGAGATTTACGTTTGTAATAGCAGAAGTGTAGCCGCGTTGCGTTGTACGTGTGAAAATTGGTCGAGGCGAAATGTTAATGTTTAATTTCATTCCTTTAGGTTCCACGGTGTTTGTTGGCTGCAAGTTTTCCACTGCAAGAAGAGGCTCGTATCATTGATCAGGAGCGAGCTACAATGGTGAGTAGCCATAACATTTATGTTAAACACTTCCTATTTCATGTCTAACAGTACTTGATTTAACAAATAACCATAAATAAATACAGTGTGGGCACTGAAGTTAACATATGTGATTATACTGCCTAATCTGTCACGGAGTAGATTGTTGCAAAGTAATATAAGATCCAAAGTTGTAATTCAGAATAGTTTTCAAAAGAAGGCCATTAGAATTATATACAAGTCTGATTACCCTGAACAAGCTATTAATTAAATCACAAATTCTTCAATTCAAAGATTTGGTAGATTATCAGACAAATAATGTCTAACAGTAATTGATTTAACACATCACGATAAGTAGATTGAGTGTGGGCACTCTCAAGTTAACATATGTGATTATACTGCCTAATCTGTTACAGAGTATGTTGTTGCCAAGTAATGTAGAATAGATCCAAAGTAGTAATCCAGAATAGTTTTGAAGAGGCCATTAGAATGATAAACAAATCTGATTACCTTGAACATAATAACAAGCTAAGTGTTTAATATGTCCTATGAAGTCAAAATTGGGCACCATCATGTGGTGAAATTTGGAATTGCATCACATCCAATTTTGCCTGGGAACAAACAGATTACATAAATCTTAGTTTTGAATAAGCCACTCCTTCTCAAACAAGTAAACTCTGCCCATTTTGCGCAGTAGATGTTCTGTTAATATCTAGTATTTATACAAAGTCATAATTTAAATTGCTTTCAACCTTCATTCATCGGTTCAACCAACATTACTCGCTCTTATTACCAACTTGTATTGATTTAACTAAGCGTTTAATACTTCCTATCAGGTCTCAAATCGAGATTTGGCAAAATACAATTTCAGCAAATCCAATTTTGCCAGGGAACAAAAATAGATTAAATAAACTAAATAAGTCCTCTTCCCATTAAAAAAATCAGAAAAGTCTGTCTTGTAACCAGTCCTCTTCAAACAAGTAAAGTCTGCCCATTTTGTGCCGTAGATTTTGTGTCTATGCCTAGTATTTAAACAAAATCATAATTTAAACGACTTCTTTCCTTCATTCACTTTGGAAATTTGGAATTGCAGCAAATCGAATTTTGGCAGGGAACAAAAATAGATCAATTAAACTAAATAAGTCTTCTTCCCATTAAATAAATTAAAAAAGTCTGTCTTGTAACCAGTCCTTTTCAAACAAGTAAAGTCTGCCCATTTTGTGCCGTCGATTTTGTGTTAATGCCTAGTATTTATACAAAATCATAATTTAAAGGACTTCATTCCTTCATTCACTTTGGAAATTTGGAATTGCAGCACATCAAATTTTGCCTGGGAAGAAAAGTAGATTAAATAAATTTAATAAGTCTTACTACTTCCCATTAAATAAATTAAATACGTCTTACTTGTTCCCACTCCTTTTCAAAACAGTAGTTTAAAACGAGGGCCCTTCACTCAATCTTTAACCCCAACCCCGCACGTTGTGTTGTATCTGTGAATGTTGGCTGTGGCCAAATGATAGTTTTCTTTCATTCGTTTAGGTTCCAAGAAAACTTGATGTAACTCTACTTTTAACTGCCGTTTCAGATAAGCGGGTATTACGTCGCAGTCATGTGCCGTGGATATGACGTAATTGCCCGAACCTCCGCCAAAATTCAAATCTGTTGGCGCGATGGCCGTGAGCCACTGAGCAGCGACGATTATCAACAGAAATATCTTTATTTTCTGCTTGCAACTGGACCGTCTAGAGCGTACACGGTAAGTAACACTCATTGTGTTTAAGGAGATTTACGTTTGTAATAGCAGAAGTGTAGCCGCGTTGCGTTGTACGTGTGAAAATTGGTCGAGGCGAAATGTTAATGTTTAATTTCATTCCTTTAGGTTCCACGGTGTTTGTTGGCTGCAAGTTTTCCACTGCAAGAAGAGGCTCGTATCATTGATCAGGAGCGAGCTACAATGGTGAGTAGCCATAACATTTATGTTAAACACTTCCTATTTCATGTCTAACAGTACTTGATTTAACAAATAACCATAAATAAATACAGTGTGGGCACTGAAGTTAACATATGTGATTATACTGCCTAATCTGTCACGGAGTAGATTGTTGCAAAGTAATATAAGATCCAAAGTTGTAATTCAGAATAGTTTTCAAAAGAAGGCCATTAGAATTATATACAAGTCTGATTACCCTTAACATAACAACAAGCTATTAATTAAATCACAAATTCTTCAATTCAAAGATTTGGTAGATTATCAGACAAATAATGTCTAACAGTAATTGATTTAACACATCACGATAAGTAGATTGAGTGTGGGCACTCTCAAGTTAACAGATATGATTATACTGCCTAATCTGTTACAGAGTATGTTGTTGCCAAGTAATGTAGAATAGATCCAAAGTAGTAATCCAGAATAGTTTTGAAGAGGCCATTAGAATAATAAACAAATCTGATTACCTTGAACATAATAACAAGCTAAGTGTTTAATATGTCCTATGAAGTCAAAATTGGGCACCATCATGTGGTGAAATTTGGAATTGCATCACATCCAATTTTGCCTGGGAACAAACAGATTAAATAAATCTTAGTTTTGAATAAGCCACTCCTTCTCAAACAAGTAAACTCTGCCCATTTCGCGCAGTAGATGTTCTGTTAATATCTAGTATTTATACAAAGTCATAATTTAAATTGCTTTCAACCTTCATTCATCGGTTCAACCAACATTACTCGCTCTTATTACCAACTTGTATTGATTTAACTAAGCGTTTAATACTTCCTATCAGGTCTCAAGGCAAGATTTGGCAAAATACAATTTCAGCAAATCCAATTTTGCCAGGGAACAAAAATAGATTAAATAAACTAAATAAGTCTTCTTCCCATTAAATAAATCAGAAAAGTCTGTCTTGTAACCAGTCCTCTTCAAACAAGTAAAGTCTGCCCATTTTGTGCCGTAGATTTTGTGTCTATGCCTAGTATTTAAACAAAATCATAATTTAAACGACTTCTTTCCTTCATTCACTTTGGAAATTTGGAATTGCAGCAAATCGAATTTTGGCAGGGAACAAAAATAGATCAATTAAACTAAATAAGTCTTCTTCCCATTAAATAAATTAAAAAAGTCTGTCTTGTAACCAGTCCTTTTCAAACAAGTAAAGTCTGCCCATTTTGTGCCGTCGATTTTGTGTTAATGCCTAGTATTTATACAAAATCATAATTTAAAGGACTTCATTCCTTCATTCACTTTGGAAATTTGGAATTGCAGCACATCAAATTTTGCCTGGGAAGAAAAGTAGATTAAATAAATTTAATAAGTCTTACTACTTCCCATTAAATAAATTAAATACGTCTTACTTGTTCCCACTCCTTTACAAAAAAGTAGTTTCAAACGAGGTCCCTTCACTCAACCTTTAACCCTATTTATTCACCTTCTAGGCTAAGTGTTAAAGGCTAAGTGTTAAAGGCTAAGTGTTAAAGGCTAAGTGTTAGAGGCTAAGTGCCAGAGGCTAGGCGCCAGAGGCGAGTTTTTGTGGGCTGAAGTTTTAGTGGGGTTAGTGTGAATACAATCCAAAAGAATACAACAGAATACAATACAATAGAATATAATACATAGATTAAATTCAATAGCTCTTACTACTTCCCATTAAATAAATTAAATACGTCTTACTTGTTCCCAATCCTTTTCAAAAAAGTAGTTTAAAACGAGGGCCCTTCACTCAACCTTTAACCTCAACCCCGCACGTCACATTGTGTTGTATCTGTGAATGTTGGTTGTGGCCAAATGATAGTTTTCTTTCATTCGTTTAGGTTCCACGGTGTTTGTTGGCTATGTTTTCCACTGTCAGAAGGATGAAAATACAAAGTACAACGCTTGGACGTGGGCGAAGACGTCACCGGTGAGTCCTTCCTTCCTATTTATTTACCTTCTAGATGCTAGAGGCTAAGTGTTAGAGGCTAAGTGTTAGAGGCTAAGTGTTAAACACAATACGAACAACACAACGATACTGCACTGAACAACACGATACCGCACTGAGAAACACGATACCGCACTGAACAACACGATACCGCACTGAACAACACCATGCCGCACTGAACACCATGCCACACTGAACAACACCATCCCGCACTGAACAACACCATGCCGCACTAAACAACACCATGCCGCACTGAACAACACCATGCCTCACTGAACGACACCATGCCGCACTGAAAGACACCATGCCGCACTGAACGACACCATGCCGCACTGAAAGACACCATCCCGCACTGAACACCATGCCGCACTGAACAACACCATCCTGCACTGAACAACACCATCCCGCACTGAACAACACCATGCCGCACTGAACAACATTATGCCGCACTGAACATTATGCCGCACTGAACAACACCATGCCGCACTGAACAACACCATGCCGCACTGAACAACATTATGCCGCACTGAACAACACCATGCCGCACTGAACAACACCATCCCGCACTGAACAACACCATGCCGCACTGAACAACATTATGCCGCACTGAACAACACCATGCCGCACTGAACAACACCATCCTGCACTGAACAACACCATTCCGCATTGAACACCATGCCGCACTGAACAACACCATCCCGCACTGAACAACACCATCCCGCACTGAACAACACCATGCCGCACTGAACAACATTATGCCGCACTGAACAACATTATGCCGCACTGAACAACACCATGCCGCACTGAACAACACCATGCCGCACTGAACAACACCATGCCGCACTGAACAACATTATAACGCACTGAACAACACCATCCCGCACTGAACAACACCATGCCGCACTAAACAACATTATGCCGCACTGAACAACATTATGCCGAAATGAACAACACCATGCCTCACTGAACAACACCATGCCGCACTGAACAACACCATCCTGCACTGAACAACACCATCCCGCACTGAACAACACCATGCCGCACTGAACAACACCATGCCGCACTGAACAACACCATGCCGCAATGAACAACACCATCCCGCACTGAACAACATTATGCCGCACTGAACAACATTATGCCGCACTGAACAACATTATGCCGCACTGAACAACATTATGCCGCACTGAACAACACCATGCCGCACTGAACAACACCATCCTGCACTGAACAACACCATCCCGCACTGAACAACACCATGCCGCATTAAACAACACCATGCCGCACTGAACAACACCATCCTGCACTGAACAACACCATGCCGCACTGAACAACACCATGCCGCACTGAACAACACCATGCCGCACTGAACAACATTATGCCGCACTGAACAACATTATGCCGCACTAAACAACATTATGTCGCACTGAACAACACCATGCCGCAATGAACAACACCATGCTGCACTGAACAACATTATGCCGCACTGAACAACACGATCCCGCATTGAACAACACCATCCCGCAGTGAACAACACCATGCCGCATTGAACAACACCATGCCGCACTGAACAACACCATGCTGCACTGAACAACATTATGCTGCACTGAACAACACGATCCTGCATTGAACAACACCATGCCGCACTGAACAACACCATCCTGCACTGAACAACACCATGCCGCACTGAACAACACCATGCCGCACTGAACAACATTATGCCGCACTGAAAAACACCATGCCGCACTGAACAACACCATCCCGCACTGAACAACACCATGCCGCATTGAACAACACCATGCCGCACTGAACAACACCATGCTGCACTGAACAACATTATGCTGCACTGAACAACACGAACCTGCATTGAACAACACCATGCCGCACTGAACAACACCATCCTGCACTGAACAACACCATCCTGCACTGAACAACACCACCCCGCACTGAACAACATGATCCCGCATTGAACAACACCATCCCGCACTGAACAACACCATGCCGCACTGAACAACACCATTCCGCACTGAACAACACCATGCCGCACTGAACAACACCATGCCGCACTGAACAACACCATGCCGCACTGAACAACACCATGCCGCACTGAACAACATTATGCCGCACTGAACAACACCATGCCGCACTGAACAACACCATCCCGCACTGAACAACACCATGCCGCATTGAACAACACCATGCCGCACTGAACAACACCATCCTGCACTGAACAACACCATCCCGCACTAAACAACACCATGCCGCACTGAACAACATTATGGCGCACTGGACAACATTATGCCGCACTGAACAACACCATGTTGCACTGAACAACATTATGCTGCAGTGAAAAACACGATCCTGCATTGAACAACACCATGCCGCACTGAACAACACCATCCTGCACTGAACAACACCATGCCGCACTGAACAACACCATGCCGCACTGAACAACATTATGCCGCACTGAAAAACACCATGCCGCACTGAACAACACCATCCCGCACTGAACAACACCATGCCGCATTGAACAACACCATGCCGCACTGAACAACACCATGCTGCACTGAACAACATTATGCTGCACTGAACAACACGATCCTGCATTGAACAACACCATGCCGCACTGAACAACACCATCCTGCACTGAACAACACCATCCTGCACTGAACAACACCACCCCGCACTGAACAACATGATCCCGCATTGAACAACACCATCCCGCACTGAACAACACCATGCCGCACTGAACAACACCATTCCGCACTGAACAACACCATGCCGCACTGAACAACACCATGCCGCACTGAACAACACCATGCCGCACTGAACAACACCATGCCGCACTGAACAACACCATGCCGCACTGAACAACACCATGCCGCACTGAACAACACCATGCCGCACTGAACAACATTATGCCGCACTGAACAACACCATGCCGCACTTAACAACACCATCCCGCACTGAACAACACCATGCCGCATTGAACAACACCATGCCGCACTGAACAACACCATCCTGCACTGAACAACACCATCCCGCACTAAAAAACACCATGCCGCACTGAACAACATTATGGCGCACTGGACAACATTATGCCGCACTGAACAACACCATGCTGCACTGAACAACATTATGCTGCACTGAACAACACGATCCTGCATTGAACAACACCATGCCGCACTGAACAACACCATCCTGCACTGAACAACACCATGCCGCACTGAACAACACCATGCCGCACTGAACAACATTATGCCGCACTGAAAAACACCATGCCGCACTGAACAACACCATCCCGCACTGAACAACACCATGCCGCATTGAACAACACCATGCCGCACTGAACAACACCATGCTGCACTGAACAACATTATGCTGCACTGAACAACACGATCCTGCATTGAACAACACCATGCCGCACTGAACAACACCATCCTGCACTGAACAACACCATCCTGCACTGAACAACACCACCCCGCACTGAACAACATGATCCCGCATTGAACAACACCATCCCGCACTGAACAACACCATGCCGCACTGAACAACACCATTCCGCACTGAACAACACCATGCCGCACTGAACAACACCATGCCGCACTGAACAACACCATGCCGCACTGAACAACACCATGCCGCACTGAACAACATTATAACGCACTGAACAACACCATGCCGCACTGAACAACACCATCCCGCACTGAACAACACCATGCCGCATTGAACAACACCATGCCGCACTGAACAACACCATCCTGCACTGAACAACACCATCCCGCACTAAACAACACCATGCCACACTGAACAACATTATGGCGCACTGGACAACATTATGCCGCACTGAACAACACCATGCCGCACTGAACAACACCATGCCGCACTGAACAACACCATGCCGCACTGAACAACACCATGCCGCACTGAACAACATTATGCCGCACTGAACAACACCATGCCGCACTGAACAACACCATGCCGCACTGAACAACACGATCCCGCATCGAACAACACCATCCTGCACTGAACAACACCATGCCGCACTGAACAACACCATGCCGCACTGAACAACACCATTCCACACTGAACAACACCATGCCGCACTGAACAACACCATCCTGCACTGAACAACACCATCCCGCACTGAACAACACCATGCCGCATTGAACAACACCATGCCGCACTGAACAACACCATCCTGCACTGAACAACACCATCCCGCACTGAACAACACCATGCCGCATTGAACAACACCATGCCGCACTGAACAACACCATCCTGCACTGAACAACACCATGCCGCACTGAACAACACCATGCTGCACTGAACAACATTATGCCGCACTGAACAACACGATCCCGCATTGAACAACACCATCCCGCAGTGAACAACACCATGCCGCATTGAACAACACCATGCCGCACTGAACAACACCATGCTGCACTGAACAACATTATGCTGCACTGAACAACACGATCCTGCATTGAACAACACCATGCCGCACTGAACAACACCATCCTGCACTGAACAACACCTTTCCACACTGAACAACACCATGCCGCACTGAACAACATTATGCCGCACTGAACAACACCATGCCGCACTGAACAACACCATGCCGCACTGAACAACACCATGCCGCACTGAACAACACCATGCCGCAATGAACAACACCATCCCGCACTGAACAACACCATGCCGCATTGAACAACACCATGCCGCACTGAACAACACCATCCCGCACTGAACAACACCACCCCGCACTGAACAACACGATCCCGCATTGAACAACACCATCCCGGACTGAACAACACCATGCCGCACTGAACAACACCATTCCGCACTGAACAACACCATGCCGCACTGAACAACACCATGCCGCACTGAACAACACCATGCCGCACTGAACAACACCATGCCGCACTGAACAACATTATGCCGCACTGAACAACACCATGCCGCACTGAACAACACCATACCGCACTGAACAGCACCATGCCGCATTGAACAACACCATGCCGCACTGAACAACACCATCCTGCACTGAACAACACCATCCCGCACTGAACAACACCATGCCGCACTGAACAACATTATGGCGCACTGAACAACATTATGCCGCACTGAACAACACCATGCCGCACTGAACAACACCATGCCGCACTGAACAACACCATGCCGCACTGAACAACATTATGCCGCACTGAACAACATTATGCCGCACTGAACAACACCATGCCGCACTGAACAACACCATGCCGCACTGAACAACACCATGCCGCACTGAACAACACGACGTCGCACTGAACAACACGACGCCGCACAGAACAACACGACGCCGCACAGAATAACACAATACCGCACAGAACAACACAATACCGCACAAACCGTTTTAGATAATATTACGTCGCAGTCATGTGACGCGGACATGACGTCAATAGGCGGAACTCACGGCAAAATTATAATCCGTGGGCGTGGCTTGCAACAGGAAGTAGGAAAGCGGCAGTTCTGGCAAACAAGACACAGCGGTTAGTAACACGATGACTAACAAGGCAAATATTTTTGTTTTCAGCTTGCAACTTGACCGTCTAGAGCGTACAAGGTAATTACAACTGTTTTTTTTTTAGCCCTGAAAAGCGAGGGAGTGTGGCGTTTGGGAGGAATGTCGAACTCGGCGTCTGCTTCCAGCCACAGACGCCAAATTTCGACGATTATTTCGACTGGTCAACGGTTGTAAATTATTGCGTTGACTAAAAACTTTATTTAACTCTACTCTTAACTTTGCCGTTTCAGATATGCGGGTATTACACCGCGGAAATGACGTCAATAGGCTGAACTCTCGCCAAAATTCAAATCTGTGGGCGCAATGGCCTTGAGCGAGACACCGGATACAAACACGACGATTATCAACAGAAATATCTTTATTTTCCGCTTGCAAGTGGACCGTCTAGAGCGTACACGGTAAGTACAACTCATTGTGTTTAAAAAGATTTACGTTTGTGTAGTTTGCGTTGCGTTGTATCTGTGAATGTTGGTTGAGGCTAAATGTTAATGTTTAATTTCATTCCTTTAGGTTCCACGGTGTTTGTTGGCTGTATGTTTTCCACTGCAAGAAGAGGCTCGTATCATTGACCAGCAGGAGCTACAATGGTGAGTACCCCTTTCGTCTTCCATTTATGTTAAACACTTCCTATTTCATGTCTAACAGTACTCGATTTAACAAATAACCATAAATAAATACAGTGTGGGCAGTCACGTTAACATATGTGATTATCCTGCCTAATATGTTTATCACAAATATGTCACTAATCACTAATATGTTTATTTGTTTATCACAACACCTTTGGACCTTCAGCAATCGATTATTTACCTTCATCTACATAGAGACAGAACGATGGTGTCTTAAACATCTCATTCATTTCACCAAATAACTTCACGCAGGTGGATAACGGCCGTCTCGGTCACGCTATGTTGCGTGATGCAGTTTTGAAGAACCAAATGCATTTATTCAATGAATAAGTCAAGCTAGTTCTATGTTTATGATGTTGTAAGTTACGGTACCGATTGAAGTTGAGTTCGAAGCCAGTGGAAAACAGCGCTGCGTTTGTGCTCTCCAGGTACAAATGTTGTGATCTCTGACTGACGACCGGGCGAGACTCGAGTAAGAGATGTCCAAACGAGCTCCGGCAGGGCGGGCCAAGGCGGAGCGAACGGACGCCCTTCAGGCCGCCAATGACGAGCTGAGAACCAAACTGATGGACGTCCAGTTAGAACTTCAGCAGGAGAAGAACAAGGTGAAAACCTCAACAGACAGACACTGCCTGCCTCCCTGCCTGCCTCCCTGCCTGCCTCCCTGCCTGCCTCCCTCCCTCCCAGTTTTCCCGATGTAGATTAGACATGCGTGTGCCATGACTGTGTCAGCCTACATCAACAAATGCACCGAGGACGTCAGCACCACTAAGAATATCATCACCCGGGGCAACCAACGACCCTGGATGACTGAGGAGGTACGTCAAACGCTACGAGCGCGGAACTCTGCCTTCAAGTCTGGCGACAAGGAGACACTGAGGACAGCGAGAGCCAACTTGAACCGTGCCATCAGGATAGCGAAGCGAGACCGCAGTCGAAAATTTCAGGATCGTTTCCACGACGTCAAAAACATCAGGAGTATGTGGCAAGGCATACGGGCGATTACAGACTACAACTCACCCTCCCCCCCCCCGGTGGGTGTAGTTGATGCTGACTTTCTAAATGGTCTAAATAACTTCTTTGGGAGGTTCGAGGCACTAAACGGCACTCCAGCAGTTAAAACTGTCCCCCATCAGGAAGAGGAGGTACTCTGCCTTGACTCCGCCGATGTGTTGAAGACCCTGAGGAGAGTCAACCCTGGCCCCGACAACATTCCTGGGCGTGTGTTCAGGGAATGTGCAAGTCATCTGGCTGGGGTCATCACAGACATTTTTAACACCTCGCTGGGCCAAGCCACAGTGCCGGCGTGCTTTAAGACTGCCTCCATCATTCCGGTGCCGAAGAAACCTCAAATCACCTCATTTAATGATTACCGGCCTGTTGCACTGACTCCGGTTATGATGAATGAAGTGCTTCGAAAGGCTGCTTAAAGGTCACATCGTTTCCTTTCCAGACTCCCCCTATTATTTGACCCGTTCCAGTTTGCCGACCGGCAAAACCGCTCCACTCAGGACGCCATCTCCTCCGTTCTTCACCTGAGCCTGGCTCACCTGGAGGAGAAGAACACCCATGTGCGGAGGCTGTTCCTGGACTTCAGCTCAGCGTTTAACACCATCATCCCACAGCATCTGGTAGGAAAATTGGAACACCTGGGCTTCAACACCCCCCTTCGCAACTGGCTGCTAGACTTCCTCACCAACAGACCTCAGTCAGTCCGGGTCGGACAGAACACCTCTGATGTCATCACCCTCAGCACAGGCTCCCTTCAGGGCTGCGTCCTGAGCCCCCTGCTGTGCACCCTGATGACACACGACTGCGTCCTCAGGTTCACCACCAATCACATCGTGAAGTCAGCAGACGACACAACGGTGGTGGGGCTCATCAGAGACAACAACGACCTGGACTACAGAGAGGAGGTGGAGCAGCTGGTGGGCTGGTGCAGAGAAAACAGCCTGATCCTGAATGAGGAGAAGATGAAGGAGATCATCGTCGACTTCAGGAAAAAACAGCCTCACCACGCTCCACTGATCATCAACAGCTCAGCTGTGGAGGTGGTCAGCACCACCAAATTCCTGGGGGTCCACATCACAGAAGACCTCACCTGGACTATGAACACTACGGCACTGGTCAAGAGGGCACAGAAGCGCTTGTACTTCCTGCGGAGGATGAGGAGAGCCCACCTGCCCCCACCCATCATGAGGACGTTCTACAGGAGCACCATAGAGAGCATTCTGACAAGCTGTCTCTCTGTGTGGTGTGGAGGCTGCACCGCCTCCGATTGGAAGAACGTGAGGAGAGTGGTGAGGACAGCAGAGAGGATCATAGGGGCTCCTCTTCCCTCCATTCAGGACATTTCATCTCAGCGCTGCATGTCCCGTGCCCGTAACATCATCAATGACCCATCACACCCCCACCATGGACTGTTCTCCCTGCTGCCCTCTGGGAAGAGGTTTGCAGCATCCGCTGCAGATCCACCAGGTTCTGCAACAGCTTTTTCCCTGCTGTCATCAGACTGTTGAACACTAGAACTGTTGAGCTCTAAACTGAACTCTGCATCACACATTCACAGAACTGTACTTTATGACACTACGGACCTCTATCTTGCACTATCTCGCACTACCAACTTTACTGAACTTGTATAAACCCTTTAAATAGAAGTTTAATACATGGTTTAGCATTCCTCTGCACACTCTTGAATACTGTTTTGCCTACTTGCACTATTGCATAATTATCACTGCTGCACTTTATACTTATTTTTAATATATATATATATATATATATAGTATATATGTATATATATATATTTTCATAGGATATGTTACTTCTATTCAACTGCAATATCACTACTTTGTTGTAAGACGTATGCAACGGAATTTCGTTTTGTATGCACCATGTGCAGACAAGATGACAATAAAGTTTGTCTAAGTCTAAGTCATGTCAGGTCAGCTGTCTGGAGAGAGAGAGAAGTCAGGACCTGCGGGCGGAGCACCACCGTGCCACCGCCGCCATGACGGAACTCAAAAGCAAACTCCATGAGGAGAAGCAGAAAGAGTTAGCCATTACCAGGGAGACATTACTGCGGCAGCATGAAATGGAGCTGATGAGAGTGATCAAAATCAAAGATGGAGAGATCCAGCGACTGAATGCCTTGGTCCTCAGCCTGAGGGACGGCTCCATGGACAAGGTGATCCGCTCTATCCGTGTCTGACTATCCGCACGCCACGTCGGGCTTCGATGCGGCCGCTACCGTATTGTGTAGCTTGTCCCCAGTAAGCGTCGCGGCGCTCCGTTGCGGTCTCAACGGCCCGGTGTGGCGCAATGTCTGCTCAGGTGAGGAGGGGGGGCGCTTTGCTGGCGGAGGTGGAGGAGACGCGGCGGTGTCGGGAGACCGAGCGGTGTCGCCTCCACCAGGAGCGCGGAAGAAGCCCTGGCAGCGGCCCAGCAGGCCTGGCAGTCCCGAGCGGCCGAGCTCCGATCGGCTCATCACCAGCATCGGGAGGAGCTGAGCCGAACCAAGAGAGACTGCGAGAGGGAGATCCGCCGACTGGTAGGACTGATCAGATGCGCGGTGCGTGGCTATGTTCCCAATTTCGTTGTATACCTGCAGTGCAATGACACCTAAGGCATTCTATTCTATTCTATTTCACAAGAAGAAAATGTCCGGTTGCTCGCTTCGCTTTTGTCACAGCAAAGGTGTTCTAGTCGATTCCAGAAAAAAATTGGCCGGTTGCTCTCTTTGTTTTTGTCACAATTCTGGCAAATGAGTTTGCCCGCCTGCCTGAGCGCTCCCCGTTTGTACATCCAGACGGATGAGATCAAGCTGAAAGACAGAGCGGTTAGTGTTTTGGATGAAGCCCTGGGGCCGGCCACGTCCACCGCCTTCAGCTGCAGACTCAGGCTGCCGAGCAGCAGATCGCTGCCCTGAGGGATTCCCAAAGGGCGGGCCTAAACTACCCTGGAAGTGGGGTCAACGCCGCTACTAGCAATCCTCTTCATTGCGTAAGCCACCTCATCACACACTTGCAGTACGCATGACTTAGTTCGTTGCTGGAGGAAGGTAGCACAAAAACAGTTTTGAACTTTGAACGAGTGCTTGTGTGTGTGTGTTGCGGGGCGTTTTCAGTCTCAGGAGGATCGGGACACGCGACGGTTTCATCTGAAAATCGCTGAGCTCAGCGCAGTCATCAGGAAACTGGAGGATCGAAACGCCCTGCTTTCTGAAGAGCGCAATGAACTGGTAATTTATTGACGGCACGCTTGAAGGTTTGCGCTACGTTTGATGCGCGCCATCCAGCGAGGCACCCATTGCGCTTGCTTATTAGTTGAGCGGCGCGGCGAGTCGGTTGCCTGGTAGATGTCTTTTATTGGGAGCCAAAGCCACGATTCCGTTCAAACCGATGCAAAAGGAATGGATACGTTCTGGCCCGCGTGTTGTGCGTCTTTCACATCCCGCACTTCATGCTTGCAGCTAAAGCGACTGAGAGAAACAGAAAGCCAGTTTCTGCCACTCCTGTACAAAAACAAACGCCTGAGCAGGAAGAATGAAGAACTCTCGCTGGTGCTGTGTCGCCTTGAAAACAAAGTGCGCTTTGTCACCCAGGAGAACGAGGAGATGGCAAGCTTGGTAAGTCGACGCGGACAACGGCGGCGTGCCAACAGAGTCCACTGCATTTGTGTTCCACAGAGAAGGCCTAGTTCGCTCAATGACCTGGACCGCGGTTGCGGCCAGCAGGACGGTGAAATGGAGTTCCTTCAAGTTGTGGAGCAGCGGCACATCATCGACGACTTGTCCAAGGTCTTCAGGCAGGCGACTCGGTGCACGTACGGCAGCGCCGCGCTCGCTCGCTGTCGCCAGGAAACCTTTTCCGTCCAAAGCTTGGCCGGCGGCCGCCATCCAAAAAATTGGCCCCTTAAATTCCGACCTTTCAAGCAGGAGCATTGTGCGCACGCGTTTGAACACGCTTTAGACTTGTTTTGCCGTTTTCAGCAGCTCAAAGCTCCCGTTTTGTCAGCGCCTTTGCCACTCGCTGTGCGCTGAAAACGACGGACTTGCCCGGCTGCTCAGCCCGTCAACCATGAGCCGCGAGCGCGACGTCATTGTCCGTAGGCAGCTAGTGGCAAAATGCACCCTGTTAGAGTTGCGCTCGCTCCAACTTATTTTGCAAGAACCACACGGGAGACAAGTAAGTTCTTTTGGACACCTGCAGGTGGAGAGTCCATCCGTTGTACGAATGAAGTCTGACTCTCGGCTCCTGCACGAGCATTTTAATTAAGAGAAACAGGGTGGGTGTAAGAGTGGATTGAATAGAGGAAGCCCTTGACCTCTAGTCAAAACATAGCAAGGGGTGTTTTACGACTTTGTGTAGGAAGGGATAAGCGATAGGGATAAATAAGGGATAAATAATATTATTTATTACAGGTCGCAGTCAAAGTCAAAGCAACACAATGATACGATAAAGATAATCTGGAAAACCCTGACACACCCTGTAGTTGTCACTTTTGGAAAAGACGAGCGTCCCTCCAATCATCGCCGGTGACGTGTTTTTCAGGCTCTGGAGACAGGAGCTCATGTCAGAAATGTCATTGTGAGTCGCGTTTGTTTCTGCGCCGGAGCCGTTCGTTCCCTTTGCATCCAAAGAATCTCAAAGGCGGATTATTTGTGTCGACAGGAGAGAGATTTGCTGCTACGATACCGACGTCGAGAATCTCTGAGGAGGAACAAAGCGTGAGGTCCTGCAAGGTGAGTCTGTTTGTTTGCGGCTGCTTGGTGTTGCGCAAGATGAAATGGCCTTTTTCTCGCTATCGTTCCTCTCGTCGATTCATCGTGAGGTGTCGCTTCAGTTTGTTCAGAGAGATGTTTGCTTCCGCGCCCGCAGGTCATCGAAACATTTTACGGCTACGACGAAGACGTGTTGGTGGACTCGGACGGATCGTCCTTGTCTTTTCACACCGACAGAACCCCCGACACGGAACCCGAAGAGGTAGCCCGCCATTTCTGCCAGCGTATTGGCACCAAACATTCCTCTTCAGCCTGGAATCGGACTCGTCTTTGCGTCGCGGGTGCTTTGTCGCCGGTCTGACTGATTCTGGTACTAGTGCTGTGTTGCATTGGTGTGTGCATGAAGAGGCGGAGCTTCGCTACCGCCAGCTGACGCAAGAATATCAAGCGCTGCAACGAGCCTACGCTCTGCTAGCCCAGACCAGCGAAAGGGGACTACGACGCCGAGAAGGAGATCAAGGTGGCGCCCCTTCCCGCAACCCCCGGCCGGGTCGCAGCCTCCCCGTTCTCACCCAGCCTCGGGTGTTCTCTGGTCTGAAAGGAGGAGGAGGAGCCTCCCTCCTCCTCCTTTCAGACCAGAGAAAAGCTGATGGTAGAAATGGGTCACTATCAAAGCAGAGTAGCAGATCTGGAGTCAGCGCTGAAGCAACAAGGACAGGTAAGCTCATCAATGAGCACACCTTTTTCTCAGACAAAATAGCTACATTCTTCAGTCACTCATCCGTCTGGCATTACTGGACCAACCCCCCCCCCCCCCCCCCCCCCGAACGTGGCTGGGAAAATGCGGAGAAAAGCAAATGTCATTTTCCAGTCAACCAAAGAATTTGTGGATGAAAATGACACAACATTCCAAAGCTGTCCACGCGTTTGTCTCTCTAGAATGTCAAGTGGGTGGAGGAGAAGCAGCTGCTGCGTCAGAGCAATCAGCAGTTGGCCGAAAAGGTGACGGAAAGAAAGGCGCTGGGCGGAGTCGCTTGGCGTCACACCTGTCGGGAAGCCCCGCAGATGAGGTCTGACTGTCTTTTCAGGTCAGGCGGATGGAGGCGGAAGAAGCGCGTCTGAAAGAGCACATCCAGGATATCCGAGACCAAAACGAACTGCTTGAGTTCCGCATCCTGGAGCTGGAGGTGGGAAGACTCGCACAAGCGTGTTGAGGCCAGAGATGTAGGACGGACGGACGGACGGACGGACGGATGCATGCCTCTGCCTTTCAGGAGAGGGAGTGGCGCTCCCCCGTCTTGAAGTTTCTGCAAGTCCGTTTCCCAGACGGCCTCAGCCCTTTGCAGATCTACTGCGAGGCCGAGGGCGTGAGCGTACGTAAGGCGTCCCTCGCAACCCTAACCTTAACCCGAGGTCCCAGAACACCTTACATTGCTCCTTGCGCCTTTCCCCCGGACATCGTCATCAGTGATCTGATGAAGAAGCTGGACATCCTGGGCTATAACGCCGTAAGTGTATGTCGAACTCCTTATGTTCGCACTCCACGAGACTCGGCGGCTCAAATGTGACTTTTGGAAGGCTTTGCGCTGAAAGAAGCTTGTTGACGCTGTGCCTTTGGGCTCTTGCAGAATCTCACCAGCGAGGAGCAGGTGGTCGTGATTCACGCCAGGACCCTTCTCACCCTAGCCGAGAAGGTAACGCGCACGTCCACGCACGCTCTCGCATTCTGCTTATGTGACAGCAGCCTTTCCTCAGTGGTTAGAATACATCAAAGTGACCAAGTCAACACTTCAACAGAAGATGTTGGACATTGAAAGTGAGAAGGTAGACAGACACGCGACATCAGCCAAGGGGAACTCCGGCAATGTGCCCCAACAATTCTGACCTTGAGCTGTGCTAGGATATGTTCTGCAAGCAGAAGGGCTACCTGGATGAAGAGTTGGACTTCAGGAAGTGTTCCATGGACCAGGCTCATAAGGTAAGCCGCCCTCAAATCTCCCGCCGGACCACTGATGGACGAGGATTGCGGCCCAGAGGATCCTGGAGCTGGAGGCCATGTTGTACGAGGCGCTACCGCAGCGGGACTGCCCCGCCACGGACGGCGAAAAAGCCAGCCACGCTGGCGTGAATGACGTGCTGACGGCGGATCAGAGAGAAGAGCTTAGGAGCGCCGTGGACCAATGGAAGCGAGCCCTGATGTGCGAGTTGAGGGAGCGCGACGCTTGCATCCTCCAAGAGAGAATGGATCTGCTGCACAGCGCGCAACAGGTAAGGGCCCAAAGCCAGCCCGGCACTTACTTGCACGCTTACTGGCTTTTGAATGCCACTTTCCATTTGTCCGTCCTAGAGGAACAAAGAGCTGAAAGAATTCATCGAAGCTCAGAAGAGACAAATCAAACAATTGGAGGAGAAGTTTCTGTTTCTCTTTCTATTCTTCTCCTTGGCCTTCATTCTGTGGCCCTAACACCAGCTGGTGAGTGAGCTCCAGCGGCACCGCACTCGACACCTCCGATACACTGCCAGCCGGTCTCAGACGTTGGCAGACGCTCCGATGCCAACGTATACCCCCCGCCACGGTGACAGAGGCACCGCGTCACACCGGCGCTCATCCAATCAGAAGGCAGGAAAAGCAAATTCACATGCAGGGCACTTTTGAACCAGAAGAGAGCGCCACAAAAAACGGTTGTTGCCCCAAACGCGCACTAAAAAGGGTCAGAATAACAAGAGTCCCACTGGCCAGCCGGGGCCACCCGTCCAGCTGTTTCTTCAGGGGGGAAAAAAATTGGAGTCACCGGTGAGTACATTTTGCATTTAGCTCTGCTTTTCTGCTTCTGTCTTCAAGTGTGTGGCATCCTGCGATCAAAGAGTCAGCCAACCCCAAAGCGGTTGACCTCAACGTCCCACCACCATGCCTACCAGAGCAGGTGACGTGATGCTTTGGACATCCTTCCGTCTCAGATGCCCAAAAGTACTCTTTGCCACATCTGCGGCAATACGGTGTCTTTTCAAAGGTGCAAATAAATCCAGCGTGGGCGGAACACGCACGTCTTCGGTTTTTCCCGCTTTGTTTGTGTGACAGCTGTTGTGAAAATTTTATACAAATAAAGTTGTATAGTACAGGTTTGGCCAAGCCGCAACTCCCGAACCGCATGCGGCTCTTTTATGTTCATATCAACATTTGTGTGTGTGTGTGTGGGGGGGGGGGGTTGTGCGTGTTGGCTTCACTTGAGTTCAATTTGGTATTTTGGTCAAAAGCGCATGTGGTGAAATTCCACAAAGTAGGATGGGCAAACACATTTCTTTAAACTATGAGTGTCAATTGGGCTCTCGAAATGGCAGGGAAAAGATGCACAGCAAAACGAAAATACGTAGATGAACACAGGACGTTTTAATCAGAGTGGGAAAGTTTCTATTTTTTGTTGAACGTGATGGCAAACCATTCTGCCTGATATGTCAGACCTCAGCGCATTTCAAAGATTCAAATCTTCAGCGCCATGCACTTCAGCTCACTCCATGCTAACATTGATCAGGCGTCGAACCCGCATCATCATGCTTAAGAGGTGGCCATGCTAACCAGTGCGCCATTATGTCAACGCATAATAACTAAGTCTACTGGTCAAAACAGCGGTTACTATATGACGTCGCTACGTCGTGGTCACGTGACGCAGACAAGACGTCAATGGACGTGGGCAGAGTTAACTTGTTTAAAAGGGAGTAGGCAGAAGAAATATTTAATTTATTTAAATCTATTTTGAGTGCACACCATTATGCCAATGCATAACAACTGTAAATCTACTAAACAAAACAGCGGTTGCTATATGACATCTGCCACGTCGTGGTCACGTGACATACGTGACGTCGATGGGCGTAACTTTCGCCGGAATTCAAATCCGCGGGGAGAGTTAACTTGTTTAAAAGAGAGTGGGCAGAAGAATTATTTAATTTATTTAAATCTATTTGGTGTGTGCGCCATTATGTCAATGCATAACAACTGTAAGTCTACTAAACAAAACAGCGGTTGCTATTTGACGTCTGCCACGTCGTGGTCACGTGACGCGGACGTGACGTCGACGCCTACTTTACATCCCACCGATCACAGGACTCCTCGGCTGCATAACCGTGCCCCCTTCCCAACCAATCGGATTTGCTATACGCGAAAACGACGCCAATGGAAAGAGCTTCCGCCCAAATTTAAATCCGTGGGCGTGGCTCGCAGCAGGAAGTAGGAAAATGGCGGCGATGTTGACAAAGACACAGCGGATGGTAACATACGACTAACAAGAGAAATATTTTTATTTTCTGCTTGCAACTGGACCGTCCAGAGCGTACACGGTAAGTACAACTCATCGTTTTTAAAAAGAAGTACTTTTGTTGCCCTGAAAAGCGAGTGAGCGTGGCGTTTGTGGGGGACGTCGAATTTCGACGATTCTTTCTGGTCAACGGTTGTAAATGATTGTGTTGATTAAAAAAGAAAACTTGATGTAACTCTACTTTTAACTGCCGTTTCAGATAGATTTGGAATTGCATCACATCCAATTTTGCCTAGAGCGTACACGGTAAGTAACACTCGTTGTGTTTAAGGAGATTTACGTTTGTAATAGCAGAAGTGTAGCCGCGTTGCGTTGTACGTGTGAATGTTGGTCCGGGCGAAATGTTAATGTTTAATTTCATTCCTTTAGGTTCCACGGTGTTTGTTGGCTGCAAGTTTTCCACTGCAAGAAGAGGCTCATATCATTGACCAGGAGCGAGCTACAATGGTGAGTAGCCATAACATTTATGTTAAACACTTCCTATTTCATGTCTAACAGTACTTGATTTAACAAATAACCATAAATAAATACAGTGTGGGCACTGAAGTTAACTTATGTGATTATACTGCCTAATCTGTCACCGAGTAGATTGTTGCAAAGTAATATAAGATCCAAAGTTGTAATTCAGAATAGTTTTCAAAAGAAGGCCATTAGAATTATATACAAGTCTGATTACCCTGAACAAGCTATTAATTAAATCACAAATTCTTCAATTCAAAGATTTGGTAGATTATCAGACAAATAATGTCTAACAGTAATTGATTTAACACATCACGATAAGTAGATTGAGTGTGGGCACTCTCAAGTTAACATATGTGATTATACTGCCTAATCTGTTACAGAGTATGTTGTTGCCAAGTAATGTAGAATAGATCCAAAGTAGTAATCCAGAATAGTTTTGAAGAGGCCATTAGAATGATAAACAAATCTGATTACCTTGAACATAATAACAAGCTAAGTGTTTAATATGTCCTATGAAGTCAAAATTGGGCACCATCATGTGGTGAAATTTGGAATTGCATCACATCCAATTTTGCCTGGGAACAAACAGATTACATAAATCTTAGTTTTGAATAAGCCACTCCTTCTCAAACAAGTAAACTCTGCCCATTTTGCGCAGTAGATGTTCTGTTAATATCTAGTATTTATACAAAGTCATAATTTAAATTGCTTTCAACCTTCATTCATCGGTTCAACCAACATTACTCGCTCTTATTACCAACTTGTATTGATTTAACTAAGCGTTTAATACTTCCTATCAGGTCTCAAATCGAGATTTGGCAAAATACAATTTCAGCAAATCCAATTTTGCCAGGGAACAAAAATAGATTAAATAAACTAAATAAGTCCTCTTCCCATTAAATAAATCAGAAAAGTCTGTCTTGTAACCAGTCCTCTTCAAACAAGTAAAGTCTGCCCATTTTGTGCCGTAGATTTTGTGTCTATGCCTAGTATTTAAACAAAATCATAATTTAAACGACTTCTTTCCTTCATTCACTTTGGAAATTTGGAATTGCAGCAAATCGAATTTTGGCAGGGAACAAAAATAGATCAATTAAACTAAATAAGTCTTCTTCCCATTAAATAAATTAAAAAAGTCTGTCTTGTAACCAGTCCTTTTCAAACAAGTAAAGTCTGCCCATTTTGTGCCGTCGATTTTGTGTTAATGCCTAGTATTTATACAAAATCATAATTTAAAGGACTTCATTCCTTCATTCACTTTGGAAATTTGGAATTGCAGCACATCAAATTTTGCCTGGGAAGAAAAGTAGATTAAATAAATTTAATAAGTCTTACTACTTCCCATTAAATAAATTAAATACGTCTTACTTGTTCCCACTCCTTTTCAAAACAGTAGTTTAAAACGAGGGCCCTTCACTCAATCTTTAACCTCAACCCCGCACGTTGTGTTGTATCTGTGAATGTTGGTTGTGGCCAAATGATAGTTTTCTTTCATTCGTTTAGGTTCCAAGAAAACTTGATGTAACTCTACTTTTAACTGCCGTTTCAGATAAGCGGGTATTACGTCGCAGTCAAATGCCGCGGATATGACGTAATTGCCCGAACCTCCGCCAAAATTCAAATCTGTTGGCGCGATGGCCGTGAGCCACTGAGCAGCGACGATTATCAACAGAAATATCTTTATTTTCTGCTTGCAACTGGACCGTCTAGAGCGTACACGGTAAGTAACACTCATTGTGTTTAAGGAGATTTACGTTTGTAATAGCAGAAGTGTAGCCGCGTTGCGTTGTACGTGTGAAAATTGGTCGAGGCGAAATGTTAATGTTTAATTTCATTCCTTTAGGTTCCACGGTGTTTGTTGGCTGCAAGTTTTCCACTGCAAGAAGAGGCTCGTATCATTGATCAGGAGCGAGCTACAATGGTGAGTAGCCATAACATTTATGTTAAACACTTCCTATTTCATGTCTAACAGTACTTGATTTAACAAATAACCATAAATAAATACAGTGTGGGCACTGAAGTTAACATATGTGATTATACTGCCTAATCTGTCACGGAGTAGATTGTTGCAAAGTAATATAAGATCCAAAGTTGTAATTCAGAATAGTTTTCAAAAGAAGGCCATTAGAATTATATACAAGTCTGATTACCCTGAACAAGCTATTAATTAAATCACAAATTCTTCAATTCAAAGATTTGGTAGATTATCAGACAAATAATGTCTAACAGTAATTGATTTAACACATCACGATAAGTAGATTGAGTGTGGGCACTCTCAAGTTAACATATGTGATTATACTGCCTAATCTGTTACAGAGTATGTTGTTGCCAAGTAATGTAGAATAGATCCAAAGTAGTAATCCAGAATAGTTTTGAAGAGGCCATTAGAATGATAAACAAATCTGATTACCTTGAACATAATAACAAGCTAAGTGTTTAATATGTCCTATGAAGTCAAAATTGGGCACCATCATGTGGTGAAATTTGGAATTGCATCACATCCAATTTTGCCTGGGAACAAACAGATTACATAAATCTTAGTTTTGAATAAGCCACTCCTTCTCAAACAAGTAAACTCTGCCCATTTTGCGCAGTAGATGTTCTGTTAATATCTAGTATTTATACAAAGTCATAATTTAAATTGCTTTCAACCTTCATTCATCGGTTCAACCAACATTACTCGCTCTTATTACCAACTTGTATTGATTTAACTAAGCGTTTAATACTTCCTATCAGGTCTCAAATCGAGATTTGGCAAAATACAATTTCAGCAAATCCAATTTTGCCAGGGAACAAAAATAGATTAAATAAACTAAATAAGTCCTCTTCCCATTAAAAAAATCAGAAAAGTCTGTCTTGTAACCAGTCCTCTTCAAACAAGTAAAGTCTGCCCATTTTGTGCCGTAGATTTTGTGTCTATGCCTAGTATTTAAACAAAATCATAATTTAAACGACTTCTTTCCTTCATTCACTTTGGAAATTTGGAATTGCAGCAAATCGAATTTTGGCAGGGAACAAAAATAGATCAATTAAACTAAATAAGTCTTCTTCCCATTAAATAAATTAAAAAAGTCTGTCTTGTAACCAGTCCTTTTCAAACAAGTAAAGTCTGCCCATTTTGTGCCGTCGATTTTGTGTTAATGCCTAGTATTTATACAAAATCATAATTTAAAGGACTTCATTCCTTCATTCACTTTGGAAATTTGGAATTGCAGCACATCAAATTTTGCCTGGGAAGAAAAGTAGATTAAATAAATTTAATAAGTCTTACTACTTCCCATTAAATAAATTAAATACGTCTTACTTGTTCCCACTCCTTTTCAAAACAGTAGTTTAAAACGAGGGCCCTTCACTCAATCTTTAACCCCAACCCCGCACGTTGTGTTGTATCTGTGAATGTTGGCTGTGGCCAAATGATAGTTTTCTTTCATTCGTTTAGGTTCCAAGAAAACGTGATGTAACTCTACTTTTAACTGCCGTTTCAGATAAGCGGGTATTACGTCGCAGTCATGTGCCGTGGATATGACGTAATTGCCCGAACCTCCGCCAAAATTCAAATCTGTTGGCGCGATGGCCGTGAGCCACTGAGCAGCGACGATTATCAACAGAAATATCTTTATTTTCTGCTTGCAACTGGACCGTCTAGAGCGTACACGGTAAGTAACACTCATTGTGTTTAAGGAGATTTACGTTTGTAATAGCAGAAGTGTAGCCGCGTTGCGTTGTACGTGTGAAAATTGGTCGAGGCGAAATGTTAATGTTTAATTTCATTCCTTTAGGTTCCACGGTGTTTGTTGGCTGCAAGTTTTCCACTGCAAGAAGAGGCTCGTATCATTGATCAGGAGCGAGCTACAATGGTGAGTAGCCATAACATTTATGTTAAACACTTCCTATTTCATGTCTAACAGTACTTGATTTAACAAATAACCATAAATAAATACAGTGTGGGCACTGAAGTTAACATATGTGATTATACTGCCTAATCTGTCACGGAGTAGATTGTTGCAAAGTAATATAAGATCCAAAGTTGTAATTCAGAATAGTTTTCAAAAGAAGGCCATTAGAATTATATACAAGTCTGATTACCCTTAACATAACAACAAGCTATTAATTAAATCACAAATTCTTCAATTCAAAGATTTGGTAGATTATCAGACAAATAATGTCTAACAGTAATTGATTTAACACATCACGATAAGTAGATTGAGTGTGGGCACTCTCAAGTTAACAGATATGATTATACTGCCTAATCTGTTACAGAGTATGTTGTTGCCAAGTAATGTAGAATAGATCCAAAGTAGTAATCCAGAATAGTTTTGAAGAGGCCATTAGAATAATAAACAAATCTGATTACCTTGAACATAATAACAAGCTAAGTGTTTAATATGTCCTATGAAGTCAAAATTGGGCACCATCATGTGGTGAAATTTGGAATTGCATCACATCCAATTTTGCCTGGGAACAAACAGATTAAATAAATCTTAGTTTTGAATAAGCCACTCCTTCTCAAACAAGTAAACTCTGCCCATTTCGCGCAGTAGATGTTCTGTTAATATCTAGTATTTATACAAAGTCATAATTTAAATTGCTTTCAACCTTCATTCATCGGTTCAACCAACATTACTCGCTCTTATTACCAACTTGTATTGATTTAACTAAGCGTTTAATACTTCCTATCAGGTCTCAAGGCAAGATTTGGCAAAATACAATTTCAGCAAATCCAATTTTGCCAGGGAACAAAAATAGATTAAATAAACTAAATAAGTCTTCTTCCCATTAAATAAATCAGAAAAGTCTGTCTTGTAACCAGTCCTCTTCAAACAAGTAAAGTCTGCCCATTTTGTGCCGTAGATTTTGTGTCTATGCCTAGTATTTAAACAAAATCATAATTTAAACGACTTCTTTCCTTCATTCACTTTGGAAATTTGGAATTGCAGCAAATCGAATTTTGGCAGGGAACAAAAATAGATCAATTAAACTAAATAAGTCTTCTTCCCATTAAATAAATTAAAAAAGTCTGTCTTGTAACCAGTCCTTTTCAAACAAGTAAAGTCTGCCCATTTTGTGCCGTCGATTTTGTGTTAATGCCTAGTATTTATACAAAATCATAATTTAAAGGACTTCATTCCTTCATTCACTTTGGAAATTTGGAATTGCAGCACATCAAATTTTGCCTGGGAAGAAAAGTAGATTAAATAAATTTAATAAGTCTTACTACTTCCCATTAAATAAATTAAATACGTCTTACTTGTTCCCACTCCTTTACAAAAAAGTAGTTTCAAACGAGGTCCCTTCACTCAACCTTTAACCCTATTTATTCACCTTCTAGGCTAAGTGTTAAAGGCTAAGTGTTAAAGGCTAAGTGTTAAAGGCTAAGTGTTAGAGGCTAAGTGCCAGAGGCTAGGCGCCAGAGGCGAGTTTTTGTGGGCTGAAGTTTTAGTGGGGTTAGTGTGAATACAATCCAAAAGAATACAACAGAATACAATACAATAGAATATAATACATAGATTAAATTCAATAGCTCTTACTACTTCCCATTAAATAAATTAAATACGTCTTACTTGTTCCCAATCCTTTTCAAAAAAGTAGTTTAAAACGAGGGCCCTTCACTCAACCTTTAACCTCAACCCCGCACGTCACATTGTGTTGTATCTGTGAATGTTGGTTGTGGCCAAATGATAGTTTTCTTTCATTCGTTTAGGTTCCACGGTGTTTGTTGGCTATGTTTTCCACTGTCAGAAGGATGAAAATACAAAGTACAACGCTTGGACGTGGGCGAAGACGTCACCGGTGAGTCCTTCCTTCCTATTTATTTACCTTCTAGATGCTAGAGGCTAAGTGTTAGAGGCTAAGTGTTAGAGGCTAAGTGTTAAACACAATACGAACAACACAACGATACTGCACTGAACAACACGATACCGCACTGAGAAACACGATACCGCACTGAACAACACGATACCGCACTGAACAACACCATGCCGCACTGAACACCATGCCACACTGAACAACACCATCCCGCACTGAACAACACCATGCCGCACTAAACAACACCATGCCGCACTGAACAACACCATGCCTCACTGAACGACACCATGCCGCACTGAAAGACACCATGCCGCACTGAACGACACCATGCCGCACTGAAAGACACCATCCCGCACTGAACACCATGCCGCACTGAACAACACCATCCTGCACTGAACAACACCATCCCGCACTGAACAACACCATGCCGCACTGAACAACATTATGCCGCACTGAACATTATGCCGCACTGAACAACACCATGCCGCACTGAACAACACCATGCCGCACTGAACAACATTATGCCGCACTGAACAACACCATGCCGCACTGAACAACACCATGCCGCACTGAACAACACCATGCCGCACTGAACAACATTATGCCGCACTGAACAACACCATGCCGCACTGAACAACACCATCCTGCACTGAACAACACCATTCCGCATTGAACACCATGCCGCACTGAACAACACCATCCCGCACTGAACAACACCATCCCGCACTGAACAACACCATGCCGCACTGAACAACATTATGCCGCACTGAACAACATTATGCCGCACTGAACAACACCATGCCGCACTGAACAACACCATGCCGCACTGAACAACACCATGCCGCACTGAACAACATTATAACGCACTGAACAACACCATCCCGCACTGAACAACACCATGCCGCACTAAACAACATTATGCCGCACTGAACAACATTATGCCGAAATGAACAACACCATGCCTCACTGAACAACACCATGCCGCACTGAACAACACCATCCTGCACTGAACAACACCATCCCGCACTGAACAACACCATGCCGCACTGAACAACACCATGCCGCACTGAACAACACCATGCCGCAATGAACAACACCATCCCGCACTGAACAACATTATGCCGCACTGAACAACATTATGCCGCACTGAACAACATTATGCCGCACTGAACAACATTATGCCGCACTGAACAACACCATGCCGCACTGAACAACACCATCCTGCACTGAACAACACCATCCCGCACTGAACAACACCATGCCGCATTAAACAACACCATGCCGCACTGAACAACACCATCCTGCACTGAACAACACCATGCCGCACTGAACAACACCATGCCGCACTGAACAACACCATGCCGCACTGAACAACATTATGCCGCACTGAACAACATTATGCCGCACTAAACAACATTATGTCGCACTGAACAACACCATGCCGCAATGAACAACACCATGCTGCACTGAACAACACCATGCCGCACTGAACAACACGATCCCGCATTGAACAACACCATCCCGCAGTGAACAACACCATGCCGCATTGAACAACACCATGCCGCACTGAACAACACCATGCTGCACTGAACAACATTATGCTGCACTGAACAACACGATCCTGCATTGAACAACACCATGCCGCACTGAACAACACCATCCTGCACTGAACAACACCATGCCGCACTGAACAACACCATGCCGCACTGAACAACATTATGCCGCACTGAAAAACACCATGCCGCACTGAACAACACCATCCCGCACTGAACAACACCATGCCGCATTGAACAACACCATGCCGCACTGAACAACACCATGCTGCACTGAACAACATTATGCTGCACTGAACAACACGAACCTGCATTGAACAACACCATGCCGCACTGAACAACACCATCCTGCACTGAACAACACCATCCTGCACTGAACAACACCACCCCGCACTGAACAACATGATCCCGCATTGAACAACACCATCCCGCACTGAACAACACCATGCCGCACTGAACAACACCATTCCGCACTGAACAACACCATGCTGCACTGAACAACACCATGCCGCACTGAACAACACCATGCCGCACTGAACAACACCATGCCGCACTGAACAACATTATGCCGCACTGAACAACACCATGCCGCACTGAACAACACCATCCCGCACTGAACAACACCATGCCGCATTGAACAACACCATGCCGCACTGAACAACACCATCCTGCACTGAACAACACCATCCCGCACTGAACAACATTATGGCGCACTGGACAACATTATGCCGCACTGGACAACATTATGCCGCACTGAACAACACCATGTTGCACTGAACAACATTATGCTGCAGTGAAAAACACGATCCTGCATTGAACAACACCATGCCGCACTGAACAACACCATCCTGCACTGAACAACACCATGCCGCACTGAACAACACCATGCCGCACTGAACAACATTATGCCGCACTGAAAAACACCATGCCGCACTGAACAACACCATGCCGCACTGAACAACACCATGCCGCACTGAACAACACCATGCCGCACTGAACAACACCATGCCGCACTGAACAACATTATGCCGCACTGAACAACACCATGCCGCACTTAACAACACCATCCCGCACTGAACAACACCATGCCGCATTGAACAACACCATGCCGCACTGAACAACACCATCCTGCACTGAACAACACCATCCCGCACTAAAAAACACCATGCCGCACTGAACAACATTATGGCGCACTGGACAACATTATGCCGCACTGAACAACACCATGCTGCACTGAACAACATTATGCTGCACTG
Source organism: Syngnathus floridae (assembly GCF_059516105.1). Taxonomy (NCBI): domain Eukaryota; kingdom Metazoa; phylum Chordata; class Actinopteri; order Syngnathiformes; family Syngnathidae; genus Syngnathus; species Syngnathus floridae. Next base: position 85,286 of record NW_028284088.1, on the reverse strand, counting down.
AACAACACGATCCTGCATTGAACAACACCATGCCGCACTGAACAACACCATCCTGCACTGAACAACACCATGCCGCACTGAACAACACCATGCCGCACTGAACAACATTATGCCGCACTGAAAAACACCATGCCGCACTGAACAACACCATCCCGCACTGAACAACACCATGCCGCATTGAACAACACCATGCCGCACTGAACAACACCATGCTGCACTGAACAACATTATGCTGCACTGAACAACACGATCCTGCATTGAACAACACCATGCCGCACTGAACAACACCATCCTGCACTGAACAACACCATCCTGCACTGAACAACACCACCCCGCACTGAACAACATGATCCCGCATTGAACAACACCATCCCGCACTGAACAACACCATGCCGCACTGAACAACACCATTCCGCACTGAACAACACCATGCCGCACTGAACAACACCATGCCGCACTGAACAACACCATGCCGCACTGAACAACACCATGCCGCACTGAACAACATTATAACGCACTGAACAACACCATGCCGCACTGAACAACACCATCCCGCACTGAACAACACCATGCCGCATTGAACAACACCATGCCGCACTGAACAACACTATCCTGCACTGAACAACACCATCCCGCACTAAACAACACCATGCCACACTGAACAACATTATGGCGCACTGGACAACATTATGCCGCACTGAACAACACCATGCCGCACTGAACAACACCATGCCGCACTGAACAACACCATGCCGCACTGAACAACACCATGCCGCACTGAACAACATTATGCCGCACTGAACAACACCATGCCGCACTGAACAACACCATGCCGCACTGAACAACACGATCCCGCATCGAACAACACCATCCTGCACTGAACAACACCATGCCGCACTGAACAACACCATGCCGCACTGAACAACACCATTCCACACTGAACAACACCATGCCGCACTGAACAACACCATCCTGCACTGAACAACACCATCCCGCACTGAACAACACCATGCCGCATTGAACAACACCATGCCGCACTGAACAACACCATCCTGCACTGAACAACACCATGCCGCACTGAACAACACCATGCCGCACTGAACAACACCATGCCGCACTGAACAACACCATGCCGCACTGAACAACATTATGCCGCACTAAACAACATTATGTCGCACTGAACAACACCATGCCGCACTGAACAACACCATGCTGCACTGAACAACATTATGCCGCACTGAACAACACGATCCCGCATTGAACAACACCATCCCGCAGTGAACAACACCATGCCGCATTGAACAACACCATGCCGCACTGAACAACACCATGCTGCACTGAACAACATTATGCTGCACTGAACAACACGATCCTGCATTGAACAACACCATGCCGCACTGAACAACACCATCCTGCACTGAACAACACCTTTCCACACTGAACAACACCATGCCGCACTGAACAACATTATGCCGCACTGAACAACACCATGCCGCACTGAACAACACCATGCCGCACTGAACAACACCATGCCGCACTGAACAACACCATGCCGCAATGAACAACACCATCCCGCACTGAACAACACCATGCCGCATTGAACAACACCATGCCGCACTGAACAACACCATCCCGCACTGAACAACACCACCCCGCACTGAACAACACGATCCCGCATTGAACAACACCATCCCGGACTGAACAACACCATGCCGCACTGAACAACACCATTCCGCACTGAACAACACCATGCCGCACTGAACAACACCATGCCGCACTGAACAACACCATGCCGCACTGAACAACACCATGCCGCACTGAACAACATTATGCCGCACTGAACAACACCATGCCGCACTGAACAACACCATACCGCACTGAACAGCACCATGCCGCATTGAACAACACCATGCCGCACTGAACAACACCATCCTGCACTGAACAACACCATCCCGCACTGAACAACACCATGCCGCACTGAACAACATTATGGCGCACTGAACAACATTATGCCGCACTGAACAACACCATGCCGCACTGAACAACACCATGCCGCACTGAACAACACCATGCCGCACTGAACAACATTATGCCGCACTGAACAACATTATGCCGCACTGAACAACACCATGCCGCACTGAACAACACCATGCCGCACTGAACAACACCATGCCGCACTGAACAACACGACGTCGCACTGAACAACACGACGCCGCACAGAACAACACGACGCCGCACAGAATAACACAATACCGCACAGAACAACACAATACCGCACAAACCGTTTTAGATAATATTACGTCGCAGTCATGTGACGCGGACATGACGTCAATAGGCGGAACTCACGGCAAAATTATAATCCGTGGGCGTGGCTTGCAACAGGAAGTAGGAAAGCGGCAGTTCTGGCAAACAAGACACAGCGGTTAGTAACACGATGACTAACAAGGCAAATATTTTTGTTTTCAGCTTGCAACTTGACCGTCTAGAGCGTACAAGGTAATTACAACTGTTTTTTTTTAGCCCTGAAAAGCGAGGGAGTGTGGCGTTTGGGAGGAATGTCGAACTCGGCGTCTGCTTCCAGCCACAGACGCCAAATTTCGACGATTATTTCGACTGGTCAACGGTTGTAAATTATTGCGTTGACTAAAAACTTTATTTAACTCTACTCTTAACTTTGCCGTTTCAGATATGCGGGTATTACACCGCGGAAATGACGTCAATAGGCTGAACTCTCGCCAAAATTCAAATCTGTGGGCGCAATGGCCTTGAGCGAGACACCGGATACAAACACGACGATTATCAACAGAAATATCTTTATTTTCCGCTTGCAAGTGGACCGTCTAGAGCGTACACGGTAAGTACAACTCATTGTGTTTAAAAAGATTTACGTTTGTGTAGTTTGCGTTGCGTTGTATCTGTGAATGTTGGTTGAGGCTAAATGTTAATGTTTAATTTCATTCCTTTAGGTTCCACGGTGTTTGTTGGCTGTATGTTTTCCACTGCAAGAAGAGGCTCGTATCATTGACCAGCAGGAGCTACAATGGTGAGTACCCCTTTCGTCTTCCATTTATGTTAAACACTTCCTATTTCATGTCTAACAGTACTCGATTTAACAAATAACCATAAATAAATACAGTGTGGGCAGTCACGTTAACATATGTGATTATCCTGCCTAATATGTTTATCACAAATATGTCACTAATCACTAATATGTTTATTTGTTTATCACAACACCTTTGGACCTTCAGCAATCGATTATTTACCTTCATCTACATAGAGACAGAACGATGGTGTCTTAAACATCTCATTCATTTCACCAAATAACTTCACGCAGGTGGATAACGGCCGTCTCGGTCACGCTATGTTGCGTGATGCAGTTTTGAAGAACCAAATGCATTTATTCAATGAATAAGTCAAGCTAGTTCTATGTTTATGATGTTGTAAGTTACGGTACCGATTGAAGTTGAGTTCGAAGCCAGTGGAAAACAGCGCTGCGTTTGTGCTCTCCAGGTACAAATGTTGTGATCTCTGACTGACGACCGGGCGAGACTCGAGTAAGAGATGTCCAAACGAGCTCCGGCAGGGCGGGCCAAGGCGGAGCGAACGGACGCCCTTCAGGCCGCCAATGACGAGCTGAGAACCAAACTGATGGACGTCCAGTTAGAACTTCAGCAGGAGAAGAACAAGGTGAAAACCTCAACAGACAGACACTGCCTGCCTCCCTGCCTGCCTCCCTGCCTGCCTCCCTGCCTGCCTCCCTCCCTCCCAGTTTTCCCGATGTAGATTAGACATGCGTGTGCCATGACTGTGTCAGCCTACATCAACAAATGCACCGAGGACGTCAGCACCACTAAGAATATCATCACCCGGGGCAACCAACGACCCTGGATGACTGAGGAGGTACGTCAAACGCTACGAGCGCGGAACTCTGCCTTCAAGTCTGGCGACAAGGAGACACTGAGGACAGCGAGAGCCAACTTGAACCGTGCCATCAGGATAGCGAAGCGAGACCGCAGTCGAAAATTTCAGGATCGTTTCCACGACGTCAAAAACATCAGGAGTATGTGGCAAGGCATACGGGCGATTACAGACTACAACTCACCCTCCCCCCCCCCGGTGGGTGTAGTTGATGCTGACTTTCTAAATGGTCTAAATAACTTCTTTGGGAGGTTCGAGGCACTAAACGGCACTCCAGCAGTTAAAACTGTCCCCCATCAGGAAGAGGAGGTACTCTGCCTTGACTCCGCCGATGTGTTGAAGACCCTGAGGAGAGTCAACCCTGGCCCCGACAACATTCCTGGGCGTGTGTTCAGGGAATGTGCAAGTCATCTGGCTGGGGTCATCACAGACATTTTTAACACCTCGCTGGGCCAAGCCACAGTGCCGGCGTGCTTTAAGACTGCCTCCATCATTCCGGTGCCGAAGAAACCTCAAATCACCTCATTTAATGATTACCGGCCTGTTGCACTGACTCCGGTTATGATGAAGTGCTTCGAAAGGCTGCTTAAAGGTCACATCGTTTCCAGACTCCCCCTATTATTTGACCCGTTCCAGTTTGCCGACCGGCAAAACCGCTCCACTCAGGACGCCATCTCCTCCGTTCTTCACCTGAGCCTGGCTCACCTGGAGGAGAAGAACACCCATGTGCGGAGGCTGTTCCTGGACTTCAGCTCAGCGTTTAACACCATCATCCCACAGCATCTGGTAGGAAAATTGGAACACCTGGGCTTCAACACCCCCCTTCGCAACTGGCTGCTAGACTTCCTCACCAACAGACCTCAGTCAGTCCGGGTCGGACAGAACACCTCTGATGTCATCACCCTCAGCACAGGCTCCCTTCAGGGCTGCGTCCTGAGCCCCCTGCTGTGCACCCTGATGACACACGACTGCGTCCTCAGGTTCACCACCAATCACATCGTGAAGTCAGCAGACGACACAACGGTGGTGGGGCTCATCAGAGACAACAACGACCTGGACTACAGAGAGGAGGTGGAGCAGCTGGTGGGCTGGTGCAGAGAAAACAGCCTGATCCTGAATGAGGAGAAGATGAAGGAGATCATCGTCGACTTCAGGAAAAAACAGCCTCACCACGCTCCACTGATCATCAACAGCTCAGCTGTGGAGGTGGTCAGCACCACCAAATTCCTGGGGGTCCACATCACAGAAGACCTCACCTGGACTATGAACACTACGGCACTGGTCAAGAGGGCACAGAAGCGCTTGTACTTCCTGCGGAGGATGAGGAGAGCCCACCTGCCCCCACCCATCATGAGGACGTTCTACAGGAGCACCATAGAGAGCATTCTGACAAGCTGTCTCTCTGTGTGGTGTGGAGGCTGCACCGCCTCCGATTGGAAGAACGTGAGGAGAGTGGTGAGGACAGCAGAGAGGATCATAGGGGCTCCTCTTCCCTCCATTCAGGACATTTCATCTCAGCGCTGCATGTCCCGTGCCCGTAACATCATCAATGACCCATCACACCCCCACCATGGACTGTTCTCCCTGCTGCCCTCTGGGAAGAGGTTTGCAGCATCCGCTGCAGATCCACCAGGTTCTGCAACAGCTTTTTCCCTGCTGTCATCAGACTGTTGAACACTAGAACTGTTGAGCTCTAAACTGAACTCTGCATCACACATTCACAGAACTGTACTTTATGACACTACGGACCTCTATCTTGCACTATCTCGCACTACCAACTTTACTGAACTTGTATAAACCCTTTAAATAGAAGTTTAATACATGGTTTAGCATTCCTCTGCACACTCTTGAATACTGTTTTGCCTACTTGCACTATTGCATAATTATCACTGCTGCACTTTATACTTATTTTTAATATATATATATATATATATATAGTATATATGTATATATATATATTTTCATAGGATATGTTACTTCTATTCAACTGCAATATCACTACTTTGTTGTAAGACGTATGCAACGGAATTTCGTTTTGTATGCACCATGTGCAGACAAGATGACAATAAAGTTTGTCTAAGTCTAAGTCATGTCAGGTCAGCTGTCTGGAGAGAGAGAGAAGTCAGGACCTGCGGGCGGAGCACCACCGTGCCACCGCCGCCATGACGGAACTCAAAAGCAAACTCCATGAGGAGAAACAGAAAGAGTTAGCCATTACCAGGGAGACATTACTGCGGCAGCATGAAATGGAGCTGATGAGAGTGATCAAAATCAAAGATGGAGAGATCCAGCGACTGAATGCCTTGGTCCTCAGCCTGAGGGACGGCTCCATGGACAAGGTGATCCGCTCTATCCGTGTCTGACTATCCGCACGCCACGTCGGGCTTCGATGCGGCCGCTACCGTATTGTGTAGCTTGTCCCCAGTAAGCGTCGCGGCGCTCCGTTGCGGTCTCAACGGCCCGGTGTGGCGCAATGTCTGCTCAGGTGAGGAGGGGGGGCGCTTTGCTGGCGGAGGTGGAGGAGACGCGGCGGTGTCGGGAGACCGAGCGGTGTCGCCTCCACCAGGAGCGCGGAAGAAGCCCTGGCAGCGGCCCAGCAGGCCTGGCAGTCCCGAGCGGCCGAGCTCCGATCGGCTCATCACCAGCATCGGGAGGAGCTGAGCCGAACCAAGAGAGACTGCGAGAGGGAGATCCGCCGACTGGTAGGACTGATCAGATGCGCGGTGCGTGGCTATGTTCCCAATTTCGTTGTATACCTGCAGTGCAATGACACCTAAGGCATTCTATTCTATTCTATTTCACAAGAAGAAAATGTCCGGTTGCTCGCTTCGCTTTTGTCACAGCAAAGGTGTTCTAGTCGATTCCAGAAAAAAATTGGCCGGTTGCTCTCTTTGTTTTTGTCACAATTCTGGCAAATGAGTTTGCCCGCCTGCCTGAGCGCTCCCCGTTTGTACATCCAGACGGATGAGATCAAGCTGAAAGACAGAGCGGTTAGTGTTTTGGATGAAGCCCTGGGGCCGGCCACGTCCACCGCCTTCAGCTGCAGACTCAGGCTGCCGAGCAGCAGATCGCTGCCCTGAGGGATTCCCAAAGGGCGGGCCTAAACTACCCTGGAAGTGGGGTCAACGCCGCTACTAGCAATCCTCTTCATTGCGTAAGCCACCTCATCACACACTTGCAGTACGCATGACTTAGTTCGTTGCTGGAGGAAGGTAGCACAAAAACAGTTTTGAACTTTGAACGAGTGCTTGTGTGTGTGTGTTGCGGGGCGTTTTCAGTCTCAGGAGGATCGGGACACGCGACGGTTTCATCTGAAAATCGCTGAGCTCAGCGCAGTCATCAGGAAACTGGAGGATCGAAACGCCCTGCTTTCTGAAGAGCGCAATGAACTGGTAATTTATTGACGGCACGCTTGAAGGTTTGCGCTACGTTTGATGCGCGCCATCCAGCGAGGCACCCATTGCGCTTGCTTATTAGTTGAGCGGCGCGGCGAGTCGGTTGCCTGGTAGATGTCTTTTATTGGGAGCCAAAGCCACGATTCCGTTCAAACCGATGCAAAAGGAATGGATACGTTCTGGCCCGCGTGTTGTGCGTCTTTCACATCCCGCACTTCATGCTTGCAGCTAAAGCGACTGAGAGAAACAGAAAGCCAGTTTCTGCCACTCCTGTACAAAAACAAACGCCTGAGCAGGAAGAATGAAGAACTCTCGCTGGTGCTGTGTCGCCTTGAAAACAAAGTGCGCTTTGTCACCCAGGAGAACGAGGAGATGGCAAGCTTGGTAAGTCGACGCGGACAACGGCGGCGTGCCAACAGAGTCCACTGCATTTGTGTTCCACAGAGAAGGCCTAGTTCGCTCAATGACCTGGACCGCGGTTGCGGCCAGCAGGACGGTGAAATGGAGTTCCTTCAAGTTGTGGAGCAGCGGCACATCATCGACGACTTGTCCAAGGTCTTCAGGCAGGCGACTCGGTGCACGTACGGCAGCGCCGCGCTCGCTCGCTGTCGCCAGGAAACCTTTTCCGTCCAAAGCTTGGCCGGCGGCCGCCATCCAAAAAATTGGCCCCTTAAATTCCGACCTTTCAAGCAGGAGCATTGTGCGCACGCGTTTGAACACGCTTTAGACTTGTTTTGCCGTTTTCAGCAGCTCAAAGCTCCCGTTTTGTCAGCGCCTTTGCCACTCGCTGTGCGCTGAAAACGACGGACTTGCCCGGCTGCTCAGCCCGTCAACCATGAGCCGCGAGCGCGACGTCATTGTCCGTAGGCAGCTAGTGGCAAAATGCACCCTGTTAGAGTTGCGCTCGCTCCAACTTATTTTGCAAGAACCACACGGGAGACAAGTAAGTTCTTTTGGACACCTGCAGGTGGAGAGTCCATCCGTTGTACGAATGAAGTCTGACTCTCGGCTCCTGCACGAGCATTTTAATTAAGAGAAACAGGGTGGGTGTAAGAGTGGATTGAATAGAGGAAGCCCTTGACCTCTAGTCAAAACATAGCAAGGGGTGTTTTACGACTTTGTGTAGGAAGGGATAAGCGATAGGGATAAATAAGGGATAAATAATATTATTTATTACAGGTCGCAGTCAAAGTCAAAGCAACACAATGATACGATAAAGATAATCTGGAAAACCCTGACACACCCTGTAGTTGTCACTTTTGGAAAAGACGAGCGTCCCTCCAATCATCGCCGGTGACGTGTTTTTCAGGCTCTGGAGACAGGAGCTCATGTCAGAAATGTCATTGTGAGTCGCGTTTGTTTCTGCGCCGGAGCCGTTCGTTCCCTTTGCATCCAAAGAATCTCAAAGGCGGATTATTTGTGTCGACAGGAGAGAGATTTGCTGCTACGATACCGACGTCGAGAATCTCTGAGGAGGAACAAAGCGTGAGGTCCTGTAAGGTGAGTCTGTTTGTTTGCGGCTGCTTGGTGTTGCGCAAGATGAAATGGCCTTTTTCTCGCTATCGTTCCTCTCGTCGATTCATCGTGAGGTGTCGCTTCAGTTTGTTCAGAGAGATGTTTGCTTCCGCGCCCGCAGGTCATCGAAACATTTTACGGCTACGACGAAGACGTGTTGGTGGACTCGGACGGATCGTCCTTGTCTTTTCACACCGACAGAACCCCCGACACGGAACCCGAAGAGGTAGCCCGCCATTTCTGCCAGCGTATTGGCACCAAACATTCCTCTTCAGCCTGGAATCGGACTCGTCTTTGCGTCGCGGGTGCTTTGTCGCCGGTCTGACTGATTCTGGTACTATTGGTGTGTGCATGAAGAGGCGGAGCTTCGCTACCGCCAGCTGACGCAAGAATATCAAGCGCTGCAACGAGCCTACGCTCTGCTAGCCCAGACCAGCGAAAGGGGACTACGACGCCGAGAAGGAGATCAAGGTGGCGCCCCTTCCCGCAACCCCCGGCCGGGTCGCAGCCTCCCCGTTCTCACCCAGCCTCGGGTGTTCTCTGGTCTGAAAGGAGGAGGAGGAGCCTCCCTCCTCCTCCTTTCAGACCAGAGAAAAGCTGATGGTAGAAATGGGTCACTATCAAAGCAGAGTAGCAGATCTGGAGTCAGCGCTGAAGCAACAAGGACAGGTAAGCTCATCAATGAGCACACCTTTTTCTCAGACAAAATAGCTACATTCTTCAGTCACTCATCCGTCTGGCATTACTGGACCAACCCCCCCCCCCCCCCCCCCGAACGTGGCTGGGAAAATGCGGAGAAAAGCAAATGTCATTTTCCAGTCAACCAAAGAATTTGTGGATGAAAATGACACAACATTCCAAAGCTGTCCACGCGTTTGTCTCTTCTAGAATGTCAAGTGGGTGGAGGAGAAGCAGCTGCTGCGTCAGAGCAATCAGCAGTTGGCCGAAAAGGTGACGGAAAGAAAGGCGCTGGGCGGAGTCGCTTGGCGTCACACCTGTCGGGAAGCCCCGCAGATGAGGTCTGACTGTCTTTTCAGGTCAGGCGGATGGAGGCGGAAGAAGCGCGTCTGAAAGAGCACATCCAGGATATCCGAGACCAAAACGAACTGCTTGAGTTCCGCATCCTGGAGCTGGAGGTGGGAAGACTCGCACAAGCGTGTTGAGGCCAGAGATGTGACGGACGGACGGACGGACGGACGGACGGATGCATGCCTCTGCCTTTCAGGAGAGGGAGTGGCGCTCCCCCGTCTTGAAGTTTCTGCAAGTCCGTTTCCCAGACGGCCTCAGCCCTTTGCAGATCTACTGCGAGGCCGAGGGCGTGAGCGTACGTAAGGCGTCCCTCGCAACCCTAACCTTAACCCGAGGTCCCAGAACACCTTACATTGCTCCTTGCGCCTTTCCCCCGGACATCGTCATCAGTGATCTGATGAAGAAGCTGGACATCCTGGGCTATAACGCCGTAAGTGTATGTCGAACTCCTTATGTTCGCACTCCACGAGACTCGGCGGCTCAAATGTGACTTTTGGAAGGCTTTGCGCTGAAAGAAGCTTGTTGACGCTGTGCCTTTGGGCTCTTGCAGAATCTCACCAGCGAGGAGCAGGTGGTCGTGATTCACGCCAGGACCCTTCTCACCCTAGCCGAGAAGGTAACGCGCACGTCCACGCACGCTCTCGCATTCTGCTTATGTGACAGCAGCCTTTCCTCAGTGGTTAGAATACATCAAAGTGACCAAGTCAACACTTCAACAGAAGATGTTGGACATTGAAAGTGAGAAGGTAGACAGACACGCGACATCAGCCAAGGGGAACTCCGGCAATGTGCCCCAACAATTCTGACCTTGAGCTGTGCTAGGATATGTTCTGCAAGCAGAAGGGCTACCTGGATGAAGAGTTGGACTTCAGGAAGTGTTCCATGGACCAGGCTCATAAGGTAAGCCGCCCTCAAATCTCCCGCCGGACCACTGATGGACGAGGATTGCGGCCCAGAGGATCCTGGAGCTGGAGGCCATGTTGTACGAGGCGCTACCGCAGCGGGACTGCCCCGCCACGGACGGCGAAAAAGCCAGCCACGCTGGCGTGAATGACGTGCTGACGGCGGATCAGAGAGAAGAGCTTAGGAGCGCCGTGGACCAATGGAAGCGAGCCCTGATGTGCGAGTTGAGGGAGCGCGACGCTTGCATCCTCCAAGAGAGAATGGATCTGCTGCACAGCGCGCAACAGGTAAGGGCCCAAAGCCAGCCCGGCACTTACTTGCACGCTTACTGGCTTTTGAATGCCACTTTCCATTTGTCCGTCCTAGAGGAACAAAGAGCTGAAAGAATTCATCGAAGCTCAGAAGAGACAAATCAAACAATTGGAGGAGAAGTTTCTGTTTCTCTTTCTATTCTTCTCCTTGGCCTTCATTCTGTGGCCCTAACACCAGCTGGTGAGTGAGCTCCAGCGGCACCGCACTCGACACCTCCGATACACTGCCAGCCGGTCTCAGACGTTGGCAGACGCTCCGATGCCAACGTATACCCCCCGCCACGGTGACAGAGGCACCGCGTCACACCGGCGCTCATCCAATCAGAAGGCAGGAAAAGCAAATTCACATGCAGGGCACTTTTGAACCAGAAGAGAGCGCCACAAAAAACGGTTGTTGCCCCAAACGCGCACTAAAAAGGGTCAGAATAACAAGAGTCCCACTGGCCAGCCGGGGCCACCCGTCCAGCTGTTTCTTCAGGGGGGAAAAAAATTGGAGTCACCGGTGAGTACATTTTGCATTTAGCTCTGCTTTTCTGCTTCTGTCTTCAAGTGTGTGGCATCCTGCGATCAAAGAGTCAGCCAACCCCAAAGCGGTTGACCTCAACGTCCCACCACCATGCCTACCAGAGCAGGTGACGTGATGCTTTGGACATCCTTCCGTCTCAGATGCCCAAAAGTACTCTTTGCCACATCTGCGGCAATACGGTGTCTTTTCAAAGGTGCAAATAAATCCAGCGTGGGCGGAACACGCACGTCTTCGGTTTTTCCCGCTTTGTTTGTGTGACAGCTGTTGTGAAAATTTTATACAAATAAAGTTGTATAGTACAGGTTTGGCCAAGCCGCAACTCCCGAACCGCATGCGGCTCTTTTATGTTCATATCAACATTTGTGTGTGTGTGTGTGTGGGGGGGGGGGGTTGTGCGTGTTGGCTTCACTTGAGTTCAATTTGGTATTTTGGTCAAAAGCGCATGTGGTGAAATTCCACAAAGTAGGATGGGCAAACACATTTCTTTAAACTATGAGTGTCAATTGGGCTCTCGAAATGGCAGGGAAAAGATGCACAGCAAAACGAAAATACGTAGATGAACACAGGACGTTTTAATCAGAGTGGGAAAGTTTCTATTTTTTGTTGAACGTGATGGCAAACCATTCTGCCTGATATGTCAGACCTCAGCGCATTTCAAAGATTCAAATCTTCAGCGCCATGCACTTCAGCTCACTCCATGCTAACATTGATCAGGCGTCGAACCCGCATCATCATGCTTAAGAGGTGGCCATGCTAACCAGTGCGCCATTATGTCAACGCATAATAACTAAGTCTACTGGTCAAAACAGCGGTTACTATATGACGTCGCTACGTCGTGGTCACGTGACGCAGACAAGACGTCAATGGACGTGGGCAGAGTTAACTTGTTTAAAAGGGAGTAGGCAGAAGAAATATTTAATTTATTTAAATCTATTTTGAGTGCACACCATTATGCCAATGCATAACAACTGTAAATCTACTAAACAAAACAGCGGTTGCTATATGACATCTGCCACGTCGTGGTCACGTGACATACGTGACGTCGATGGGCGTAACTTTCGCCGGAATTCAAATCCGCGGGGAGAGTTAACTTGTTTAAAAGAGAGTGGGCAGAAGAATTATTTAATTTATTTAAATCTATTTGGTGTGTGCGCCATTATGTCAATGCATAACAACTGTAAGTCTACTAAACAAAACAGCGGTTGCTATTTGACGTCTGCCACGTCGTGGTCACGTGACGCGGACGTGACGTCGACGCCTACTTTACATCCCACCGATCACAGGACTCCTCGGCTGCATAACCGTGCCCCCTTCCCAACCAATCGGATTTGCTATACGCGAAAACGACGCCAATGGAAAGAGCTTCCGCCCAAATTTAAATCCGTGGGCGTGGCTCGCAGCAGGAAGTAGGAAAATGGCGGCGATGTTGACAAAGACACAGCGGATGGTAACATACGACTAACAAGAGAAATATTTTTATTTTCTGCTTGCAACTGGACCGTCCAGAGCGTACACGGTAAGTACAACTCATCGTTTTTAAAAAGAAGTACTTTTGTTGCCCTGAAAAGCGAGTGAGCGTGGCGTTTGTGGGGGACGTCGAATTTCGACGATTCTTTCTGGTCAACGGTTGTAAATGATTGTGTTGATTAAAAAAGAAAACTTGATGTAACTCTACTTTTAACTGCCGTTTCAGATAGATTTGGAATTGCATCACATCCAATTTTGCCTAGAGCGTACACGGTAAGTAACACTCGTTGTGTTTAAGGAGATTTACGTTTGTAATAGCAGAAGTGTAGCCGCGTTGCGTTGTACGTGTGAATGTTGGTCCGGGCGAAATGTTAATGTTTAATTTCATTCCTTTAGGTTCCACGGTGTTTGTTGGCTGCAAGTTTTCCACTGCAAGAAGAGGCTCATATCATTGACCAGGAGCGAGCTACAATGGTGAGTAGCCATAACATTTATGTTAAACACTTCCTATTTCATGTCTAACAGTACTTGATTTAACAAATAACCATAAATAAATACAGTGTGGGCACTGAAGTTAACATATGTGATTATACTGCCTAATCTGTCACCGAGTAGATTGTTGCAAAGTAATATAAGATCCAAAGTTGTAATTCAGAATAGTTTTCAAAAGAAGGCCATTAGAATTATATACAAGTCTGATTACCCTGAACAAGCTATTAATTAAATCACAAATTCTTCAATTCAAAGATTTGGTAGATTATCAGACAAATAATGTCTAACAGTAATTGATTTAACACATCACGATAAGTAGATTGAGTGTGGGCACTCTCAAGTTAACATATGTGATTATACTGCCTAATCTGTTACAGAGTATGTTGTTGCCAAGTAATGTAGAATAGATCCAAAGTAGTAATCCAGAATAGTTTTGAAGAGGCCATTAGAATGATAAACAAATCTGATTACCTTGAACATAATAACAAGCTAAGTGTTTAATATGTCCTATGAAGTCAAAATTGGGCACCATCATGTGGTGAAATTTGGAATTGCATCACATCCAATTTTGCCTGGGAACAAACAGATTACATAAATCTTAGTTTTGAATAAGCCACTCCTTCTCAAACAAGTAAACTCTGCCCATTTTGCGCAGTAGATGTTCTGTTAATATCTAGTATTTATACAAAGTCATAATTTAAATTGCTTTCAACCTTCATTCATCGGTTCAACCAACATTACTCGCTCTTATTACCAACTTGTATTGATTTAACTAAGCGTTTAATACTTCCTATCAGGTCTCAAATCGAGATTTGGCAAAATACAATTTCAGCAAATCCAATTTTGCCAGGGAACAAAAATAGATTAAATAAACTAAATAAGTCCTCTTCCCATTAAATAAATCAGAAAAGTCTGTCTTGTAACCAGTCCTCTTCAAACAAGTAAAGTCTGCCCATTTTGTGCCGTAGATTTTGTGTCTATGCCTAGTATTTAAACAAAATCATAATTTAAACGACTTCTTTCCTTCATTCACTTTGGAAATTTGGAATTGCAGCAAATCGAATTTTGGCAGGGAACAAAAATAGATCAATTAAACTAAATAAGTCTTCTTCCCATTAAATAAATTAAAAAAGTCTGTCTTGTAACCAGTCCTTTTCAAACAAGTAAAGTCTGCCCATTTTGTGCCGTCGATTTTGTGTTAATGCCTAGTATTTATACAAAATCATAATTTAAAGGACTTCATTCCTTCATTCACTTTGGAAATTTGGAATTGCAGCACATCAAATTTTGCCTGGGAAGAAAAGTAGATTAAATAAATTTAATAAGTCTTACTACTTCCCATTAAATAAATTAAATACGTCTTACTTGTTCCCACTCCTTTTCAAAACAGTAGTTTAAAACGAGGGCCCTTCACTCAATCTTTAACCTCAACCCCGCACGTTGTGTTGTATCTGTGAATGTTGGTTGTGGCCAAATGATAGTTTTCTTTCATTCGTTTAGGTTCCAAGAAAACTTGATGTAACTCTACTTTTAACTGCCGTTTCAGATAAGCGGGTATTACGTCGCAGTCAAATGCCGCGGATATGACGTAATTGCCCGAACCTCCGCCAAAATTCAAATCTGTTGGCGCGATGGCCGTGAGCCACTGAGCAGCGACGATTATCAACAGAAATATCTTTATTTTCTGCTTGCAACTGGACCGTCTAGAGCGTACACGGTAAGTAACACTCATTGTGTTTAAGGAGATTTACGTTTGTAATAGCAGAAGTGTAGCCGCGTTGCGTTGTACGTGTGAAAATTGGTCGAGGCGAAATGTTAATGTTTAATTTCATTCCTTTAGGTTCCACGGTGTTTGTTGGCTGCAAGTTTTCCACTGCAAGAAGAGGCTCGTATCATTGATCAGGAGCGAGCTACAATGGTGAGTAGCCATAACATTTATGTTAAACACTTCCTATTTCATGTCTAACAGTACTTGATTTAACAAATAACCATAAATAAATACAGTGTGGGCACTGAAGTTAACATATGTGATTATACTGCCTAATCTGTCACGGAGTAGATTGTTGCAAAGTAATATAAGATCCAAAGTTGTAATTCAGAATAGTTTTCAAAAGAAGGCCATTAGAATTATATACAAGTCTGATTACCCTGAACAAGCTATTAATTAAATCACAAATTCTTCAATTCAAAGATTTGGTAGATTATCAGACAAATAATGTCTAACAGTAATTGATTTAACACATCACGATAAGTAGATTGAGTGTGGGCACTCTCAAGTTAACATATGTGATTATACTGCCTAATCTGTTACAGAGTATGTTGTTGCCAAGTAATGTAGAATAGATCCAAAGTAGTAATCCAGAATAGTTTTGAAGAGGCCATTAGAATGATAAACAAATCTGATTACCTTGAACATAATAACAAGCTAAGTGTTTAATATGTCCTATGAAGTCAAAATTGGGCACCATCATGTGGTGAAATTTGGAATTGCATCACATCCAATTTTGCCTGGGAACAAACAGATTACATAAATCTTAGTTTTGAATAAGCCACTCCTTCTCAAACAAGTAAACTCTGCCCATTTTGCGCAGTAGATGTTCTGTTAATATCTAGTATTTATACAAAGTCATAATTTAAATTGCTTTCAACCTTCATTCATCGGTTCAACCAACATTACTCGCTCTTATTACCAACTTGTATTGATTTAACTAAGCGTTTAATACTTCCTATCAGGTCTCAAATCGAGATTTGGCAAAATACAATTTCAGCAAATCCAATTTTGCCAGGGAACAAAAATAGATTAAATAAACTAAATAAGTCCTCTTCCCATTAAAAAAATCAGAAAAGTCTGTCTTGTAACCAGTCCTCTTCAAACAAGTAAAGTCTGCCCATTTTGTGCCGTAGATTTTGTGTCTATGCCTAGTATTTAAACAAAATCATAATTTAAACGACTTCTTTCCTTCATTCACTTTGGAAATTTGGAATTGCAGCAAATCGAATTTTGGCAGGGAACAAAAATAGATCAATTAAACTAAATAAGTCTTCTTCCCATTAAATAAATTAAAAAAGTCTGTCTTGTAACCAGTCCTTTTCAAACAAGTAAAGTCTGCCCATTTTGTGCCGTCGATTTTGTGTTAATGCCTAGTATTTATACAAAATCATAATTTAAAGGACTTCATTCCTTCATTCACTTTGGAAATTTGGAATTGCAGCACATCAAATTTTGCCTGGGAAGAAAAGTAGATTAAATAAATTTAATAAGTCTTACTACTTCCCATTAAATAAATTAAATACGTCTTACTTGTTCCCACTCCTTTTCAAAACAGTAGTTTAAAACGAGGGCCCTTCACTCAATCTTTAACCCCAACCCCGCACGTTGTGTTGTATCTGTGAATGTTGGCTGTGGCCAAATGATAGTTTTCTTTCATTCGTTTAGGTTCCAAGAAAACGTGATGTAACTCTACTTTTAACTGCCGTTTCAGATAAGCGGGTATTACGTCGCAGTCATGTGCCGCGGATATGACGTAATTGCCCGAACCTCCGCCAAAATTCAAATCTGTTGGCGCGATGGCCGTGAGCCACTGAGCAGCGACGATTATCAACAGAAATATCTTTATTTTCTGCTTGCAACTGGACCGTCTAGAGCGTACACGGTAAGTAACACTCATTGTGTTTAAGGAGATTTACGTTTGTAATAGCAGAAGTGTAGCCGCGTTGCGTTGTACGTGTGAAAATTGGTCGAGGCGAAATGTTAATGTTTAATTTCATTCCTTTAGGTTCCACGGTGTTTGTTGGCTGCAAGTTTTCCACTGCAAGAAGAGGCTCGTATCATTGATCAGGAGCGAGCTACAATGGTGAGTAGCCATAACATTTATGTTAAACACTTCCTATTTCATGTCTAACAGTACTTGATTTAACAAATAACCATAAATAAATACAGTGTGGGCACTGAAGTTAACATATGTGATTATACTGCCTAATCTGTCACGGAGTAGATTGTTGCAAAGTAATATAAGATCCAAAGTTGTAATTCAGAATAGTTTTCAAAAGAAGGCCATTAGAATTATATACAAGTCTGATTACCCTTAACATAACAACAAGCTATTAATTAAATCACAAATTCTTCAATTCAAAGATTTGGTAGATTATCAGACAAATAATGTCTAACAGTAATTGATTTAACACATCACGATAAGTAGATTGAGTGTGGGCACTCTCAAGTTAACAGATATGATTATACTGCCTAATCTGTTACAGAGTATGTTGTTGCCAAGTAATGTAGAATAGATCCAAAGTAGTAATCCAGAATAGTTTTGAAGAGGCCATTAGAATAATAAACAAATCTGATTACCTTGAACATAATAACAAGCTAAGTGTTTAATATGTCCTATGAAGTCAAAATTGGGCACCATCATGTGGTGAAATTTGGAATTGCATCACATCCAATTTTGCCTGGGAACAAACAGATTAAATAAATCTTAGTTTTGAATAAGCCACTCCTTCTCAAACAAGTAAACTCTGCCCATTTCGCGCAGTAGATGTTCTGTTAATATCTAGTATTTATACAAAGTCATAATTTAAATTGCTTTCAACCTTCATTCATCGGTTCAACCAACATTACTCGCTCTTATTACCAACTTGTATTGATTTAACTAAGCGTTTAATACTTCCTATCAGGTCTCAAGGCAAGATTTGGCAAAATACAATTTCAGCAAATCCAATTTTGCCAGGGAACAAAAATAGATTAAATAAACTAAATAAGTCTTCTTCCCATTAAATAAATCAGAAAAGTCTGTCTTGTAACCAGTCCTCTTCAAACAAGTAAAGTCTGCCCATTTTGTGCCGTAGATTTTGTGTCTATGCCTAGTATTTAAACAAAATCATAATTTAAACGACTTCTTTCCTTCATTCACTTTGGAAATTTGGAATTGCAGCAAATCGAATTTTGGCAGGGAACAAAAATAGATCAATTAAACTAAATAAGTCTTCTTCCCATTAAATAAATTAAAAAAGTCTGTCTTGTAACCAGTCCTTTTCAAACAAGTAAAGTCTGCCCATTTTGTGCCGTCGATTTTGTGTTAATGCCTAGTATTTATACAAAATCATAATTTAAAGGACTTCATTCCTTCATTCACTTTGGAAATTTGGAATTGCAGCACATCAAATTTTGCCTGGGAAGAAAAGTAGATTAAATAAATTTAATAAGTCTTACTACTTCCCATTAAATAAATTAAATACGTCTTACTTGTTCCCACTCCTTTACAAAAAAGTAGTTTCAAACGAGGTCCCTTCACTCAACCTTTAACCCTATTTATTCACCTTCTAGGCTAAGTGTTAAAGGCTAAGTGTTAAAGGCTAAGTGTTAAAGGCTAAGTGTTAGAGGCTAAGTGCCAGAGGCTAGGCGCCAGAGGCGAGTTTTTGTGGGCTGAAGTTTTAGTGGGGTTAGTGTGAATACAATCCAAAAGAATACAACAGAATACAATACAATAGAATATAATACATAGATTAAATTCAATAGCTCTTACTACTTCCCATTAAATAAATTAAATACGTCTTACTTGTTCCCAATCCTTTTCAAAAAAGTAGTTTAAAACGAGGGCCCTTCACTCAACCTTTAACCTCAACCCCGCACGTCACATTGTGTTGTATCTGTGAATGTTGGTTGTGGCCAAATGATAGTTTTCTTTCATTCGTTTAGGTTCCACGGTGTTTGTTGGCTATGTTTTCCACTGTCAGAAGGATGAAAATACAAAGTACAACGCTTGGACGTGGGCGAAGACGTCACCGGTGAGTCCTTCCTTCCTATTTATTTACCTTCTAGATGCTAGAGGCTAAGTGTTAGAGGCTAAGTGTTAGAGGCTAAGTGTTAAACACAATACGAACAACACAACGATACTGCACTGAACAACACGATACCGCACTGAGAAACACGATACCGCACTGAACAACACGATACCGCACTGAACAACACCATGCCGCACTGAACACCATGCCACACTGAACAACACCATCCCGCACTGAACAACACCATGCCGCACTAAACAACACCATGCCGCACTGAACAACACCATGCCTCACTGAACGACACCATGCCGCACTGAAAGACACCATGCCGCACTGAACGACACCATGCCGCACTGAAAGACACCATCCCGCACTGAACACCATGCCGCACTGAACAACACCATCCTGCACTGAACAACACCATCCCGCACTGAACAACACCATGCCGCACTGAACAACATTATGCCGCACTGAACATTATGCCGCACTGAACAACACCATGCCGCACTGAACAACACCATGCCGCACTGAACAACATTATGCCGCACTGAACAACACCATGCCGCACTGAACAACACCATCCCGCACTGAACAACACCATGCCGCACTGAACAACATTATGCCGCACTGAACAACACCATGCCGCACTGAACACCATCCTGCACTGAACAACACCATTCCGCATTGAACACCATGCCGCACTGAACAACACCATCCCGCACTGAACAACACCATCCCGCACTGAACAACACCATGCCGCACTGAACAACATTATGCCGCACTGAACAACATTATGCCGCACTGAACAACACCATGCCGCACTGAACAACACCATGCCGCACTGAACAACACCATGCCGCACTGAACAACATTATAACGCACTGAACAACACCATCCCGCACTGAACAACACCATGCCGCACTAAACAACATTATGCCGCACTGAACAACATTATGCCGAAATGAACAACACCATGCCTCACTGAACAACACCATGCCGCACTGAACAACACCATCCTGCACTGAACAACACCATCCCGCACTGAACAACACCATGCCGCACTGAACAACACCATGCCGCACTGAACAACACCATGCCGCAATGAACAACACCATCCCGCACTGAACAACATTATGCCGCACTGAACAACATTATGCCGCACTGAACAACATTATGCCGCACTGAACAACATTATGCCGCACTGAACAACACCATGCCGCACTGAACAACACCATCCTGCACTGAACAACACCATCCCGCACTGAACAACACCATGCCGCATTAAACAACACCATGCCGCACTGAACAACACCATCCTGCACTGAACAACACCATGCCGCACTGAACAACACCATGCCGCACTGAACAACACCATGCCGCACTGAACAACATTATGCCGCACTGAACAACATTATGCCGCACTAAACAACATTATGTCGCACTGAACAACACCATGCCGCAATGAACAACACCATGCTGCACTGAACAACACCATGCCGCACTGAACAACACGATCCCGCATTGAACAACACCATCCCGCAGTGAACAACACCATGCCGCATTGAACAACACCATGCCGCACTGAACAACACCATGCTGCACTGAACAACATTATGCTGCACTGAACAACACGATCCTGCATTGAACAACACCATGCCGCACTGAACAACACCATCCTGCACTGAACAACACCATGCCGCACTGAACAACACCATGCCGCACTGAACAACATTATGCCGCACTGAAAAACACCATGCCGCACTGAACAACACCATCCCGCACTGAACAACACCATGCCGCATTGAACAACACCATGCCGCACTGAACAACACCATGCTGCACTGAACAACATTATGCTGCACTGAACAACACGAACCTGCATTGAACAACACCATGCCGCACTGAACAACACCATCCTGCACTGAACAACACCATCCTGCACTGAACAACACCACCCCGCACTGAACAACATGATCCCGCATTGAACAACACCATCCCGCACTGAACAACACCATGCCGCACTGAACAACACCATTCCGCACTGAACAACACCATGCCGCACTGAACAACACCATGCCGCACTGAACAACACCATGCCGCACTGAACAACACCATGCCGCACTGAACAACATTATGCCGCACTGAACAACACCATGCCGCACTGAACAACACCATCCCGCACTGAACAACACCATGCCGCATTGAACAACACCATGCCGCACTGAACAACACCATCCTGCACTGAACAACACCATCCCGCACTAAACAACACCATGCCGCACTGAACAACATTATGGCGCACTGGACAACATTATGCCGCACTGAACAACACCATGTTGCACTGAACAACATTATGCTGCAGTGAAAAACACGATCCTGCATTGAACAACACCATGCCGCACTGAACAACACCATCCTGCACTGAACAACACCATGCCGCACTGAACAACACCATGCCGCACTGAACAACATTATGCCGCACTGAAAAACACCATGCCGCACTGAACAACACCATCCCGCACTGAACAACACCATGCCGCATTGAACAACACCATGCCGCACTGAACAACACCATGCTGCACTGAACAACATTATGCTGCACTGAACAACACGATCCTGCATTGAACAACACCATGCCGCACTGAACAACACCATCCTGCACTGAACAACACCATCCTGCACTGAACAACACCACCCCGCACTGAACAACATGATCCCGCATTGAACAACACCATCCCGCACTGAACAACACCATGCCGCACTGAACAACACCATTCCGCACTGAACAACACCATGCCGCACTGAACAACACCATGCCGCACTGAACAACACCATGCCGCACTGAACAACACCATGCCGCACTGAACAACACCATGCCGCACTGAACAACACCATGCCGCACTGAACAACACCATGCCGCACTGAACAACACCATGCCGCACTGAACAACATTATGCCGCACTGAACAACACCATGCCGCACTTAACAACACCATCCCGCACTGAACAACACCATGCCGCATTGAACAACACCATGCCGCACTGAACAACACCATCCTGCACTGAACAACACCATCCCGCACTAAAAAACACCATGCCGCACTGAACAACATTATGGCGCACTGGACAACATTATGCCGCACTGAACAACACCATGCTGCACTGAACAACATTATGCTGCACTGAACAACACGATCCTGCATTGAACAACACCATGCCGCACTGAACAACACCATCCTGCACTGAACAACACCATGCCGCACTGAACAACACCATGCCGCACTGAACAACATTATGCCGCACTGAAAAACACCATGCCGCACTGAACAACACCATCCCGCACTGAACAACACCATGCCGCATTGAACAACACCATGCCGCACTGAACAACACCATGCTGCACTGAACAACATTATGCTGCACTGAACAACACGATCCTGCATTGAACAACACCATGCCGCACTGAACAACACCATCCTGCACTGAACAACACCATCCTGCACTGAACAACACCACCCCGCACTGAACAACATGATCCCGCATTGAACAACACCATCCCGCACTGAACAACACCATGCCGCACTGAACAACACCATTCCGCACTGAACAACACCATGCCGCACTGAACAACACCATGCCGCACTGAACAACACCATGCCGCACTGAACAACACCATGCCGCACTGAACAACATTATAACGCACTGAACAACACCATGCCGCACTGAACAACACCATCCCGCACTGAACAACACCATGCCGCACTGAACAACACCATGCCGCATTGAACAACACCATGCCGCACTGAACAACACCATCCTGCACTGAACAACACCATGCCACACTGAACAACATTATGGCGCACTGGACAACATTATGCCGCACTGAACAACACCATGCCGCACTGAACAACACCATGCCGCACTGAACAACACCATGCCGCACTGAACAACACCATGCCGCACTGAACAACATTATGCCGCACTGAACAACACCATGCCGCACTGAACAACACCATGCCGCACTGAACAACACGATCCCGCATCGAACAACACCATCCTGCACTGAACAACACCATGCCGCACTGAACAACACCATGCCGCACTGAACAACACCATTCCACACTGAACAACACCATGCCGCACTGAACAACACCATCCTGCACTGAACAACACCATCCCGCACTGAACAACACCATGCCGCATTGAACAACACCATGCCGCACTGAACAACACCATCCTGCACTGAACAACACCATGCCGCACTGAACAACACCATGCCGCACTGAACAACACCATGCCGCACTGAACAACACCATGCCGCACTGAACAACATTATGCCGCACTAAACAACATTATGTCGCACTGAACAACACCATGCCGCACTGAACAACACCATGCTGCACTGAACAACATTATGCCGCACTGAACAACACGATCCCGCATTGAACAACACCATCCCGCAGTGAACAACACCATGCCGCATTGAACAACACCATGCCGCACTGAACAACACCATGCTGCACTGAACAACATTATGCTGCACTGAACAACACGATCCTGCATTGAACAACACCATGCCGCACTGAACAACACCATCCTGCACTGAACAACACCTTTCCACACTGAACAACACCATGCCGCACTGAACAACATTATGCCGCACTGAACAACACCATGCCGCACTGAACAACACCATGCCGCACTGAACAACACCATGCCGCACTGAACAACACCATGCCGCAATGAACAACACCATCCCGCACTGAACAACACCATGCCGCATTGAACAACACCATGCCGCACTGAACAACACCATCCCGCACTGAACAACACCACCCCGCACTGAACAACACGATCCCGCATTGAACAACACCATCCCGGACTGAACAACACCATGCCGCACTGAACAACACCATTCCGCACTGAACAACACCATGCCGCACTGAACAACACCATGCCGCACTGAACAACACCATGCCGCACTGAACAACACCATGCCGCACTGAACAACATTATGCCGCACTGAACAACACCATGCCGCACTGAACAACACCATACCGCACTGAACAGCACCATGCCGCATTGAACAACACCATGCCGCACTGAACAACACCATCCTGCACTGAACAACACCATCCCGCACTGAACAACACCATGCCGCACTGAACAACATTATGGCGCACTGAACAACATTATGCCGCACTGAACAACACCATGCCGCACTGAACAACACCATGCCGCACTGAACAACACCATGCCGCACTGAACAACATTATGCCGCACTGAACAACATTATGCCGCACTGAACAACACCATGCCGCACTGAACAACACCATGCCGCACTGAACAACACCATGCCGCACTGAACAACACGACGTCGCACTGAACAACACGACGCCGCACAGAACAACACGACGCCGCACAGAATAACACAATACCGCACAGAACAACACAATACCGCACAAACCGTTTTAGATAATATTACGTCGCAGTCATGTGACGCGGACATGACGTCAATAGGCGGAACTCACGGCAAAATTATAATCCGTGGGCGTGGCTTGCAACAGGAAGTAGGAAAGCGGCAGTTCTGGCAAACAAGACACAGCGGTTAGTAACACGATGACTAACAAGGCAAATATTTTTGTTTTCAGCTTGCAACTTGACCGTCTAGAGCGTACAAGGTAATTACAACTGTTTTTTTTTAGCCCTGAAAAGCGAGGGAGTGTGGCGTTTGGGAGGAATGTCGAACTCGGCGTCTGCTTCCAGCCACAGACGCCAAATTTCGACGATTATTTCGACTGGTCAACGGTTGTAAATTATTGCGTTGACTAAAAACTTTATTTAACTCTACTCTTAACTTTGCCGTTTCAGATATGCGGGTATTACACCGCGGAAATGACGTCAATAGGCTGAACTCTCGCCAAAATTCAAATCTGTGGGCGCAATGGCCTTGAGCGAGACACCGGATACAAACACGACGATTATCAACAGAAATATCTTTATTTTCCGCTTGCAAGTGGACCGTCTAGAGCGTACACGGTAAGTACAACTCATTGTGTTTAAAAAGATTTACGTTTGTGTAGTTTGCGTTGCGTTGTATCTGTGAATGTTGGTTGAGGCTAAATGTTAATGTTTAATTTCATTCCTTTAGGTTCCACGGTGTTTGTTGGCTATATGTTTTCCACTGCAAGAAGAGGCTCGTATCATTGACCAGCAGGAGCTACAATGGTGAGTACCCCTTTCGTCTTCCATTTATGTTAAACACTTCCTATTTCATGTCTAACAGTACTCGATTTAACAAATAACCATAAATAAATACAGTGTGGGCAGTCACGTTAACATATGTGATTATCCTGCCTAATATGTTTATCACAAATATGTCACTAATCACTAATATGTTTATTTGTTTATCACAACACCTTTGGACCTTCAGCAATCGATTATTTACCTTCATCTACATAGAGACAGAACGATGGTGTCTTAAACATCTCATTCATTTCACCAAATAACTTCACGCAGGTGGATAACGGCCGTCTCGGTCACGCTATGTTGCGTGATGCAGTTTTGAAGAACCAAATGCATTTATTCAATGAATAAGTCAAGCTAGTTCTATGTTTATGATGTTGTAAGTTACGGTACCGATTGAAGTTGAGTTCGAAGCCAGTGGAAAACAGCGCTGCGTTTGTGCTCTCCAGGTACAAATGTTGTGATCTCTGACTGACGACCGGGCGAGACTCGAGTAAGAGATGTCCAAACGAGCTCCGGCAGGGCGGGCCAAGGCGGAGCGAACGGACGCCCTTCAGGCCGCCAATGACGAGCTGAGAACCAAACTGATGGACGTCCAGTTAGAACTTCAGCAGGAGAAGAACAAGGTGAAAACCTCAACAGACAGACACTGCCTGCCTCCCTGCCTGCCTCCCTGCCTGCCTCCCTGCCTGCCTCCCTCCCTCCCAGTTTTCCCGATGTAGATTAGACATGCGTGTGCCATGACTGTGTCAGCCTACATCAACAAATGCACCGAGGACGTCAGCACCACTAAGAATATCATCACCCGGGGCAACCAACGACCCTGGATGACTGAGGAGGTACGTCAAACGCTACGAGCGCGGAACTCTGCCTTCAAGTCTGGCGACAAGGAGACACTGAGGACAGCGAGAGCCAACTTGAACCGTGCCATCAGGATAGCGAAGCGAGACCGCAGTCGAAAATTTCAGGATCGTTTCCACGACGTCAAAAACATCAGGAGTATGTGGCAAGGCATACGGGCGATTACAGACTACAACTCACCCTCCCCCCCCCCGGTGGGTGTAGTTGATGCTGACTTTCTAAATGGTCTAAATAACTTCTTTGGGAGGTTCGAGGCACTAAACGGCACTCCAGCAGTTAAAACTGTCCCCCATCAGGAAGAGGAGGTACTCTGCCTTGACTCCGCCGATGTGTTGAAGACCCTGAGGAGAGTCAACCCTGGCCCCGACAACATTCCTGGGCGTGTGTTCAGGGAATGTGCAAGTCATCTGGCTGGGGTCATCACAGACATTTTTAACACCTCGCTGGGCCAAGCCACAGTGCCGGCGTGCTTTAAGACTGCCTCCATCATTCCGGTGCCGAAGAAACCTCAAATCACCTCATTTAATGATTACCGGCCTGTTGCACTGACTCCGGTTATGATGAAGTGCTTCGAAAGGCTGCTTAAAGGTCACATCGTTTCCAGACTCCCCCTATTATTTGACCCGTTCCAGTTTGCCGACCGGCAAAACCGCTCCACTCAGGACGCCATCTCCTCCGTTCTTCACCTGAGCCTGGCTCACCTGGAGGAGAAGAACACCCATGTGCGGAGGCTGTTCCTGGACTTCAGCTCAGCGTTTAACACCATCATCCCACAGCATCTGGTAGGAAAATTGGAACACCTGGGCTTCAACACCCCCCTTCGCAACTGGCTGCTAGACTTCCTCACCAACAGACCTCAGTCAGTCCGGGTCGGACAGAACACCTCTGATGTCATCACCCTCAGCACAGGCTCCCTTCAGGGCTGCGTCCTGAGCCCCCTGCTGTGCACCCTGATGACACACGACTGCGTCCTCAGGTTCACCACCAATCACATCGTGAAGTCAGCAGACGACACAACGGTGGTGGGGCTCATCAGAGACAACAACGACCTGGACTACAGAGAGGAGGTGGAGCAGCTGGTGGGCTGGTGCAGAGAAAACAGCCTGATCCTGAATGAGGAGAAGATGAAGGAGATCATCGTCGACTTCAGGAAAAAACAGCCTCACCACGCTCCACTGATCATCAACAGCTCAGCTGTGGAGGTGGTCAGCACCACCAAATTCCTGGGGGTCCACATCACAGAAGACCTCACCTGGACTATGAACACTACGGCACTGGTCAAGAGGGCACAGAAGCGCTTGTACTTCCTGCGGAGGATGAGGAGAGCCCACCTGCCCCCACCCATCATGAGGACGTTCTACAGGAGCACCATAGAGAGCATTCTGACAAGCTGTCTCTCTGTGTGGTGTGGAGGCTGCACCGCCTCCGATTGGAAGAACGTGAGGAGAGTGGTGAGGACAGCAGAGAGGATCATAGGGGCTCCTCTTCCCTCCATTCAGGACATTTCATCTCAGCGCTGCATGTCCCGTGCCCGTAACATCATCAATGACCCATCACACCCCCACCATGGACTGTTCTCCCTGCTGCCCTCTGGGAAGAGGTTTGCAGCATCCGCTGCAGATCCACCAGGTTCTGCAACAGCTTTTTCCCTGCTGTCATCAGACTGTTGAACACTAGAACTGTTGAGCTCTAAACTGAACTCTGCATCACACATTCACAGAACTGTACTTTATGACACTACGGACCTCTATCTTGCACTATCTCGCACTACCAACTTTACTGAACTTGTATAAACCCTTTAAATAGAAGTTTAATACATGGTTTAGCATTCCTCTGCACACTCTTGAATACTGTTTTGCCTACTTGCACTATTGCATAATTATCACTGCTGCACTTTATACTTATTTTTAATATATATATATATATATATATAGTATATATGTATATATATATATTTTCATAGGATATGTTACTTCTATTCAACTGCAATATCACTACTTTGTTGTAAGACGTATGCAACGGAATTTCGTTTTGTATGCACCATGTGCAGACAAGATGACAATAAAGTTTGTCTAAGTCTAAGTCATGTCAGGTCAGCTGTCTGGAGAGAGAGAGAAGTCAGGACCTGCGGGCGGAGCACCACCGTGCCACCGCCGCCATGACGGAACTCAAAAGCAAACTCCATGAGGAGAAGCAGAAAGAGTTAGCCATTACCAGGGAGACATTACTGCGGCAGCATGAAATGGAGCTGATGAGAGTGATCAAAATCAAAGATGGAGAGATCCAGCGACTGAATGCCTTGGTCCTCAGCCTGAGGGACGGCTCCATGGACAAGGTGATCCGCTCTATCCGTGTCTGACTATCCGCACGCCACGTCGGGCTTCGATGCGGCCGCTACCGTATTGTGTAGCTTGTCCCCAGTAAGCGTCGCGGCGCTCCGTTGCGGTCTCAACGGCCCGGTGTGGCGCAATGTCTGCTCAGGTGAGGAGGGGGGGCGCTTTGCTGGCGGAGGTGGAGGAGACGCGGCGGTGTCGGGAGACCGAGCGGTGTCGCCTCCACCAGGAGCGCGGAAGAAGCCCTGGCAGCGGCCCAGCAGGCCTGGCAGTCCCGAGCGGCCGAGCTCCGATCGGCTCATCACCAGCATCGGGAGGAGCTGAGCCGAACCAAGAGAGACTGCGAGAGGGAGATCCGCCGACTGGTAGGACTGATCAGATGCGCGGTGCGTGGCTATGTTCCCAATTTCGTTGTATACCTGCAGTGCAATGACACCTAAGGCATTCTATTCTATTCTATTTCACAAGAAGAAAATGTCCGGTTGCTCGCTTCGCTTTTGTCACAGCAAAGGTGTTCTAGTCGATTCCAGAAAAAAATTGGCCGGTTGCTCTCTTTGTTTTTGTCACAATTCTGGCAAATGAGTTTGCCCGCCTGCCTGAGCGCTCCCCGTT
The DNA here is from genome assembly GCF_059516105.1 of Syngnathus floridae. Lineage (NCBI taxonomy): Eukaryota > Metazoa > Chordata > Actinopteri > Syngnathiformes > Syngnathidae > Syngnathus > Syngnathus floridae. Next base: position 55,895 of record NW_028284088.1, on the reverse strand, counting down.
TGTACATCCAGACGGATGAGATCAAGCTGAAAGACAGAGCGGTTAGTGTTTTGGATGAAGCCCTGGGGCCGGCCACGTCCACCGCCTTCAGCTGCAGACTCAGGCTGCCGAGCAGCAGATCGCTGCCCTGAGGGATTCCCAAAGGGCGGGCCTAAACTACCCTGGAAGTGGGGTCAACGCCGCTACTAGCAATCCTCTTCATTGCGTAAGCCACCTCATCACACACTTGCAGTACGCATGACTTAGTTCGTTGCTGGAGGAAGGTAGCACAAAAACAGTTTTGAACTTTGAACGAGTGCTTGTGTGTGTGTGTTGCGGGGCGTTTTCAGTCTCAGGAGGATCGGGACACGCGACGGTTTCATCTGAAAATCGCTGAGCTCAGCGCAGTCATCAGGAAACTGGAGGATCGAAACGCCCTGCTTTCTGAAGAGCGCAATGAACTGGTAATTTATTGACGGCACGCTTGAAGGTTTGCGCTACGTTTGATGCGCGCCATCCAGCGAGGCACCCATTGCGCTTGCTTATTAGTTGAGCGGCGCGGCGAGTCGGTTGCCTGGTAGATGTCTTTTATTGGGAGCCAAAGCCACGATTCCGTTCAAACCGATGCAAAAGGAATGGATACGTTCTGGCCCGCGTGTTGTGCGTCTTTCACATCCCGCACTTCATGCTTGCAGCTAAAGCGACTGAGAGAAACAGAAAGCCAGTTTCTGCCACTCCTGTACAAAAACAAACGCCTGAGCAGGAAGAATGAAGAACTCTCGCTGGTGCTGTGTCGCCTTGAAAACAAAGTGCGCTTTGTCACCCAGGAGAACGAGGAGATGGCAAGCTTGGTAAGTCGACGCGGACAACGGCGGCGTGCCAACAGAGTCCACTGCATTTGTGTTCCACAGAGAAGGCCTAGTTCGCTCAATGACCTGGACCGCGGTTGCGGCCAGCAGGACGGTGAAATGGAGTTCCTTCAAGTTGTGGAGCAGCGGCACATCATCGACGACTTGTCCAAGGTCTTCAGGCAGGCGACTCGGTGCACGTACGGCAGCGCCGCGCTCGCTCGCTGTCGCCAGGAAACCTTTTCCGTCCAAAGCTTGGCCGGCGGCCGCCATCCAAAAAATTGGCCCCTTAAATTCCGACCTTTCAAGCAGGAGCATTGTGCGCACGCGTTTGAACACGCTTTAGACTTGTTTTGCCGTTTTCAGCAGCTCAAAGCTCCCGTTTTGTCAGCGCCTTTGCCACTCGCTGTGCGCTGAAAACGACGGACTTGCCCGGCTGCTCAGCCCGTCAACCATGAGCCGCGAGCGCGACGTCATTGTCCGTAGGCAGCTAGTGGCAAAATGCACCCTGTTAGAGTTGCGCTCGCTCCAACTTATTTTGCAAGAACCACACGGGAGACAAGTAAGTTCTTTTGGACACCTGCAGGTGGAGAGTCCATCCGTTGTACGAATGAAGTCTGACTCTCGGCTCCTGCACGAGCATTTTAATTAAGAGAAACAGGGTGGGTGTAAGAGTGGATTGAATAGAGGAAGCCCTTGACCTCTAGTCAAAACATAGCAAGGGGTGTTTTACGACTTTGTGTAGGAAGGGATAAGCGATAGGGATAAATAAGGGATAAATAATATTATTTATTACAGGTCGCAGTCAAAGTCAAAGCAACACAATGATACGATAAAGATAATCTGGAAAACCCTGACACACCCTGTAGTTGTCACTTTTGGAAAAGACGAGCGTCCCTCCAATCATCGCCGGTGACGTGTTTTTCAGGCTCTGGAGACAGGAGCTCATGTCAGAAATGTCATTGTGAGTCGCGTTTGTTTCTGCGCCGGAGCCGTTCGTTCCCTTTGCATCCAAAGAATCTCAAAGGCGGATTATTTGTGTCGACAGGAGAGAGATTTGCTGCTACGATACCGACGTCGAGAATCTCTGAGGAGGAACAAAGCGTGAGGTCCTGTAAGGTGAGTCTGTTTGTTTGCGGCTGCTTGGTGTTGCGCAAGATGAAATGGCCTTTTTCTCGCTATCGTTCCTCTCGTCGATTCATCGTGAGGTGTCGCTTCAGTTTGTTCAGAGAGATGTTTGCTTCCGCGCCCGCAGGTCATCGAAACATTTTACGGCTACGACGAAGACGTGTTGGTGGACTCGGACGGATCGTCCTTGTCTTTTCACACCGACAGAACCCCCGACACGGAACCCGAAGAGGTAGCCCGCCATTTCTGCCAGCGTATTGGCACCAAACATTCCTTTTCAGCCTGGAATCGGACTCGTCTTTGCGTCGCGGGTGCTTTGTCGCCGGTCTGACTGATTCTGGTACTATTGGTGTGTGCATGAAGAGGCGGAGCTTCGCTACCGCCAGCTGACGCAAGAATATCAAGCGCTGCAACGAGCCTACGCTCTGCTAGCCCAGACCAGCGAAAGGGGACTACGACGCCGAGAAGGAGATCAAGGTGGCGCCCCTTCCCGCAACCCCCGGCCGGGTCGCAGCCTCCCCGTTCTCACCCAGCCTCGGGTGTTCTCTGGTCTGAAAGGAGGAGGAGGAGCCTCCCTCCTCCTCCTTTCAGACCAGAGAAAAGCTGATGGTAGAAATGGGTCACTATCAAAGCAGAGTAGCAGATCTGGAGTCAGCGCTGAAGCAACAAGGACAGGTAAGCTCATCAATGAGCACACCTTTTTCTCAGACAAAATAGCTACATTCTTCAGTCACTCATCCGTCTGGCATTACTGGACCAACCCCCCCCCCCCCCCCCCCCCGAACGTGGCTGGGAAAATGCGGAGAAAAGCAAATGTCATTTTCCAGTCAACCAAAGAATTTGTGGATGAAAATGACACAACATTCCAAAGCTGTCCACGCGTTTGTCTCTTCTAGAATGTCAAGTGGGTGGAGGAGAAGCAGCTGCTGCGTCAGAGCAATCAGCAGTTGGCCGAAAAGGTGACGGAAAGAAAGGCGCTGGGCGGAGTCGCTTGGCGTCACACCTGTCGGGAAGCCCCGCAGATGAGGTCTGACTGTCTTTTCAGGTCAGGCGGATGGAGGCGGAAGAAGCGCGTCTGAAAGAGCACATCCAGGATATCCGAGACCAAAACGAACTGCTTGAGTTCCGCATCCTGGAGCTGGAGGTGGGAAGACTCGCACAAGCGTGTTGAGGCCAGAGATGTGACGGACGGACGGACGGACGGACGGACGGATGCATGCCTCTGCCTTTCAGGAGAGGGAGTGGCGCTCCCCCGTCTTGAAGTTTCTGCAAGTCCGTTTCCCAGACGGCCTCAGCCCTTTGCAGATCTACTGCGAGGCCGAGGGCGTGAGCGTACGTAAGGCGTCCCTCGCAACCCTAACCTTAACCCGAGGTCCCAGAACACCTTACATTGCTCCTTGCGCCTTTCCCCCGGACATCGTCATCAGTGATCTGATGAAGAAGCTGGACATCCTGGGCTATAACGCCGTAAGTGTATGTCGAACTCCTTATGTTCGCACTCCACGAGACTCGGCGGCTCAAATGTGACTTTTGGAAGGCTTTGCGCTGAAAGAAGCTTGTTGACGCTGTGCCTTTGGGCTCTTGCAGAATCTCACCAGCGAGGAGCAGGTGGTCGTGATTCACGCCAGGACCCTTCTCACCCTAGCCGAGAAGGTAACGCGCACGTCCACGCACGCTCTCGCATTCTGCTTATGTGACAGCAGCCTTTCCTCAGTGGTTAGAATACATCAAAGTGACCAAGTCAACACTTCAACAGAAGATGTTGGACATTGAAAGTGAGAAGGTAGACAGACACGCGACATCAGCCAAGGGGAACTCCGGCAATGTGCCCCAACAATTCTGACCTTGAGCTGTGCTAGGATATGTTCTGCAAGCAGAAGGGCTACCTGGATGAAGAGTTGGACTTCAGGAAGTGTTCCATGGACCAGGCTCATAAGGTAAGCCGCCCTCAAATCTCCCGCCGGACCACTGATGGACGAGGATTGCGGCCCAGAGGATCCTGGAGCTGGAGGCCATGTTGTACGAGGCGCTACCGCAGCGGGACTGCCCCGCCACGGACGGCGAAAAAGCCAGCCACGCTGGCGTGAATGACGTGCTGACGGCGGATCAGAGAGAAGAGCTTAGGAGCGCCGTGGACCAATGGAAGCGAGCCCTGATGTGCGAGTTGAGGGAGCGCGACGCTTGCATCCTCCAAGAGAGAATGGATCTGCTGCACAGCGCGCAACAGGTAAGGGCCCAAAGCCAGCCCGGCACTTACTTGCACGCTTACTGGCTTTTGAATGCCACTTTCCATTTGTCCGTCCTAGAGGAACAAAGAGCTGAAAGAATTCATCGAAGCTCAGAAGAGACAAATCAAACAATTGGAGGAGAAGTTTCTGTTTCTCTTTCTATTCTTCTCCTTGGCCTTCATTCTGTGGCCCTAACACCAGCTGGTGAGTGAGCTCCAGCGGCACCGCACTCGACACCTCCGATACACTGCCAGCCGGTCTCAGACGTTGGCAGACGCTCCGATGCCAACGTATACCCCCCGCCACGGTGACAGAGGCACCGCGTCACACCGGCGCTCATCCAATCAGAAGGCAGGAAAAGCAAATTCACATGCAGGGCACTTTTGAACCAGAAGAGAGCGCCACAAAAAACGGTTGTTGCCCCAAACGCGCACTAAAAAGGGTCAGAATAACAAGAGTCCCACTGGCCAGCCGGGGCCACCCGTCCAGCTGTTTCTTCAGGGGGGAAAAAAATTGGAGTCACCGGTGAGTACATTTTGCATTTAGCTCTGCTTTTCTGCTTCTGTCTTCAAGTGTGTGGCATCCTGCGATCAAAGAGTCAGCCAACCCCAAAGCGGTTGACCTCAACGTCCCACCACCATGCCTACCAGAGCAGGTGACGTGATGCTTTGGACATCCTTCCGTCTCAGATGCCCAAAAGTACTCTTTGCCACATCTGCGGCAATACGGTGTCTTTTCAAAGGTGCAAATAAATCCAGCGTGGGCGGAACACGCACGTCTTCGGTTTTTCCCGCTTTGTTTGTGTGACAGCTGTTGTGAAAATTTTATACAAATAAAGTTGTATAGTACAGGTTTGGCCAAGCCGCAACTCCCGAACCGCATGCGGCTCTTTTATGTTCATATCAACATTTGTGTGTGTGTGTGTGTGTGGGGGGGGGGGGGGGGGGGGGTTGTGCGTGTTGGCTTCACTTGAGTTCAATTTGGTATTTTGGTCAAAAGCGCATGTGGTGAAATTCCACAAAGTAGGATGGGCAAACACATTTCTTTAAACTATGAGTGTCAATTGGGCTCTCGAAATGGCAGGGAAAAGATGCACAGCAAAACGAAAATACGTAGATGAACACAGGACGTTTTAATCAGAGTGGGAAAGTTTCTATTTTTTGTTGAACGTGATGGCAAACCATTCTGCCTGATATGTCAGACCTCAGCGCATTTCAAAGATTCAAATCTTCAGCGCCATGCACTTCAGCTCACTCCATGCTAACATTGATCAGGCGTCGAACCCGCATCATCATGCTTAAGAGGTGGCCATGCTAACCAGTGCGCCATTATGTCAACGCATAATAACTAAGTCTACTGGTCAAAACAGCGGTTACTATATGACGTCGCTACGTCGTGGTCACGTGACGCAGACAAGACGTCAATGGACGTGGGCAGAGTTAACTTGTTTAAAAGGGAGTAGGCAGAAGAAATATTTAATTTATTTAAATCTATTTTGAGTGCACACCATTATGCCAATGCATAACAACTGTAAATCTACTAAACAAAACAGCGGTTGCTATATGACATCTGCCACGTCGTGGTCACGTGACATACGTGACGTCGATGGGCGTAACTTTCGCCGGAATTCAAATCCGCGGGGAGAGTTAACTTGTTTAAAAGAGAGTGGGCAGAAGAATTATTTAATTTATTTAAATCTATTTGGTGTGTGCGCCATTATGTCAATGCATAACAACTGTAAGTCTACTAAACAAAACAGCGGTTGCTATTTGACGTCTGCCACGTCGTGGTCACGTGACGCGAAATGTTAATGTTTAATTTCATTCCTTTAGGTTCCACGGTGTTTGTTGGCTGCAAGTTTTCCACTGCAAGAAGAGGCTCATATCATTGACCAGGAGCGAGCTACAATGGTGAGTAGCCATAACATTTATGTTAAACACTTCCTATTTCATGTCTAACAGTACTTGATTTAACAAATAACCATAAATAAATACAGTGTGGGCACTGAAGTTAACATATGTGATTATACTGCCTAATCTGTCACCGAGTAGATTGTTGCAAAGTAATATAAGATCCAAAGTTGTAATTCAGAATAGTTTTCAAAAGAAGGCCATTAGAATTATATACAAGTCTGATTACCCTGAACAAGCTATTAATTAAATCACAAATTCTTCAATTCAAAGATTTGGTAGATTATCAGACAAATAATGTCTAACAGTAATTGATTTAACACATCACGATAAGTAGATTGAGTGTGGGCACTCTCAAGTTAACATATGTGATTATACTGCCTAATCTGTTACAGAGTATGTTGTTGCCAAGTAATGTAGAATAGATCCAAAGTAGTAATCCAGAATAGTTTTGAAGAGGCCATTAGAATGATAAACAAATCTGATTACCTTGAACATAATAACAAGCTAAGTGTTTAATATGTCCTATGAAGTCAAAATTGGGCACCATCATGTGGTGAAATTTGGAATTGCATCACATCCAATTTTGCCTGGGAACAAACAGATTACATAAATCTTAGTTTTGAATAAGCCACTCCTTCTCAAACAAGTAAACTCTGCCCATTTTGCGCAGTAGATGTTCTGTTAATATCTAGTATTTATACAAAGTCATAATTTAAATTGCTTTCAACCTTCATTCATCGGTTCAACCAACATTACTCGCTCTTATTACCAACTTGTATTGATTTAACTAAGCGTTTAATACTTCCTATCAGGTCTCAAATCGAGATTTGGCAAAATACAATTTCAGCAAATCCAATTTTGCCAGGGAACAAAAATAGATTAAATAAACTAAATAAGTCCTCTTCCCATTAAATAAATCAGAAAAGTCTGTCTTGTAACCAGTCCTCTTCAAACAAGTAAAGTCTGCCCATTTTGTGCCGTAGATTTTGTGTCTATGCCTAGTATTTAAACAAAATCATAATTTAAACGACTTCTTTCCTTCATTCACTTTGGAAATTTGGAATTGCAGCAAATCGAATTTTGGCAGGGAACAAAAATAGATCAATTAAACTAAATAAGTCTTCTTCCCATTAAATAAATTAAAAAAGTCTGTCTTGTAACCAGTCCTTTTCAAACAAGTAAAGTCTGCCCATTTTGTGCCGTCGATTTTGTGTTAATGCCTAGTATTTATACAAAATCATAATTTAAAGGACTTCATTCCTTCATTCACTTTGGAAATTTGGAATTGCAGCACATCAAATTTTGCCTGGGAAGAAAAGTAGATTAAATAAATTTAATAAGTCTTACTACTTCCCATTAAATAAATTAAATACGTCTTACTTGTTCCCACTCCTTTTCAAAACAGTAGTTTAAAACGAGGGCCCTTCACTCAATCTTTAACCTCAACCCCGCACGTTGTGTTGTATCTGTGAATGTTGGTTGTGGCCAAATGATAGTTTTCTTTCATTCGTTTAGGTTCCAAGAAAACTTGATGTAACTCTACTTTTAACTGCCGTTTCAGATAAGCGGGTATTACGTCGCAGTCAAATGCCGCGGATATGACGTAATTGCCCGAACCTCCGCCAAAATTCAAATCTGTTGGCGCGATGGCCGTGAGCCACTGAGCAGCGACGATTATCAACAGAAATATCTTTATTTTCTGCTTGCAACTGGACCGTCTAGAGCGTACACGGTAAGTAACACTCATTGTGTTTAAGGAGATTTACGTTTGTAATAGCAGAAGTGTAGCCGCGTTGCGTTGTACGTGTGAAAATTGGTCGAGGCGAAATGTTAATGTTTAATTTCATTCCTTTAGGTTCCACGGTGTTTGTTGGCTGCAAGTTTTCCACTGCAAGAAGAGGCTCGTATCATTGATCAGGAGCGAGCTACAATGGTGAGTAGCCATAACATTTATGTTAAACACTTCCTATTTCATGTCTAACAGTACTTGATTTAACAAATAACCATAAATAAATACAGTGTGGGCACTGAAGTTAACATATGTGATTATACTGCCTAATCTGTCACGGAGTAGATTGTTGCAAAGTAATATAAGATCCAAAGTTGTAATTCAGAATAGTTTTCAAAAGAAGGCCATTAGAATTATATACAAGTCTGATTACCCTGAACAAGCTATTAATTAAATCACAAATTCTTCAATTCAAAGATTTGGTAGATTATCAGACAAATAATGTCTAACAGTAATTGATTTAACACATCACGATAAGTAGATTGAGTGTGGGCACTCTCAAGTTAACATATGTGATTATACTGCCTAATCTGTTACAGAGTATGTTGTTGCCAAGTAATGTAGAATAGATCCAAAGTAGTAATCCAGAATAGTTTTGAAGAGGCCATTAGAATGATAAACAAATCTGATTACCTTGAACATAATAACAAGCTAAGTGTTTAATATGTCCTATGAAGTCAAAATTGGGCACCATCATGTGGTGAAATTTGGAATTGCATCACATCCAATTTTGCCTGGGAACAAACAGATTACATAAATCTTAGTTTTGAATAAGCCACTCCTTCTCAAACAAGTAAACTCTGCCCATTTTGCGCAGTAGATGTTCTGTTAATATCTAGTATTTATACAAAGTCATAATTTAAATTGCTTTCAACCTTCATTCATCGGTTCAACCAACATTACTCGCTCTTATTACCAACTTGTATTGATTTAACTAAGCGTTTAATACTTCCTATCAGGTCTCAAATCGAGATTTGGCAAAATACAATTTCAGCAAATCCAATTTTGCCAGGGAACAAAAATAGATTAAATAAACTAAATAAGTCCTCTTCCCATTAAAAAAATCAGAAAAGTCTGTCTTGTAACCAGTCCTCTTCAAACAAGTAAAGTCTGCCCATTTTGTGCCGTAGATTTTGTGTCTATGCCTAGTATTTAAACAAAATCATAATTTAAACGACTTCTTTCCTTCATTCACTTTGGAAATTTGGAATTGCAGCAAATCGAATTTTGGCAGGGAACAAAAATAGATCAATTAAACTAAATAAGTCTTCTTCCCATTAAATAAATTAAAAAAGTCTGTCTTGTAACCAGTCCTTTTCAAACAAGTAAAGTCTGCCCATTTTGTGCCGTCGATTTTGTGTTAATGCCTAGTATTTATACAAAATCATAATTTAAAGGACTTCATTCCTTCATTCACTTTGGAAATTTGGAATTGCAGCACATCAAATTTTGCCTGGGAAGAAAAGTAGATTAAATAAATTTAATAAGTCTTACTACTTCCCATTAAATAAATTAAATACGTCTTACTTGTTCCCACTCCTTTTCAAAACAGTAGTTTAAAACGAGGGCCCTTCACTCAATCTTTAACCCCAACCCCGCACGTTGTGTTGTATCTGTGAATGTTGGTTGTGGCCAAATGATAGTTTTCTTTCATTCGTTTAGGTTCCAAGAAAACGTGATGTAACTCTACTTTTAACTGCCGTTTCAGATAAGCGGGTATTACGTCGCAGTCATGTGCCGTGGATATGACGTAATTGCCCGAACCTCCGCCAAAATTCAAATCTGTTGGCGCGATGGCCGTGAGCCACTGAGCAGCGACGATTATCAACAGAAATATCTTTATTTTCTGCTTGCAACTGGACCGTCTAGAGCGTACACGGTAAGTAACACTCATTGTGTTTAAGGAGATTTACGTTTGTAATAGCAGAAGTGTAGCCGCGTTGCGTTGTACGTGTGAAAATTGGTCGAGGCGAAATGTTAATGTTTAATTTCATTCCTTTAGGTTCCACGGTGTTTGTTGGCTGCAAGTTTTCCACTGCAAGAAGAGGCTCGTATCATTGATCAGGAGCGAGCTACAATGGTGAGTAGCCATAACATTTATGTTAAACACTTCCTATTTCATGTCTAACAGTACTTGATTTAACAAATAACCATAAATAAATAGGGTTAGGGTTAGGGTTAGGGTTAGGGTTAGGGTTAGGGTTAGGGTTAAGTATGGAGTTCCTCCCCCGAAGGAGAGGAGCAAAGGCACGGTCCTACCGTCCACGCCCACGTCCCACAACCAGCCCCAGAGCACCCTGTCCGTCGTGGCTGCGCCAGCCATGCTGGTCAGGCCAAATTGGGCTTAATAAACATGTATTTGCTTTGTAGTTGTTTGTTTTTGTGTTTGTACTTTGCCTATCCGGTCGCCTTTGTTATATATGTAATAAATGAGTCTCGACTTGGCATGATAGATTGACAGCTGCATTTGCGGTCAAATTAATCGTACCTCGCACTTAATTCATCGACTCCCCTATCTGGGTGGAGCGAGAGCATCTTGCTCTGTGCGGCATCCATGCGCTCTCCTATCTGGGTAGAGCGTGGGTCAATAATAATTTTGCGTCTAATTGTTTTCCTATCGGCGCTAGTTTGCGCTCCCTTTTATTTCCTCCGTGTGGCCATCGACAACGTTTCGGCATCTTTTGTGCCTTCCTCAGGTCTGGCACACGGGAATTGCAGCTAAATTTAGTTTTATTGCACGTGGAGCTGTTTCCTCCTTCATGGCCGCATCGAGACTGAGTTTCCTGCTTGGAGCGGTCCTTATATAGTTTCATGTCAGCAATTTGCGTTTCGTACCGGATAATTTCCCATTTACTTATTTTAGCTTATTAACTTGTTGTTTTTTTCGCTCTTGTGTATTTCTGTTTCTTTTCTTGCAGGTACCGATTGGGCGTGAATATGTGATCTCGGCATAGGTAAGTATAACTGTGTTTCCTTTTTTTTGGTTTGTATCAGGTAAGTATTGTTTTTTGATAATGTAATTATTTACTTCCAACCATTTTTTAGTTTATATTCAATTTTGTGTTTATGTTTCCTTTTTTCAGGTTTGTATCAGGTAAGTATTGTTTTTTGATAGTGTAAATATTTACTTCCAACCACTTTTTAGTTTATATCCAATTTTGTGTTTATGTTCAAATTTTTGACTTCTTATTTTCAATTTTTGACTTACAGGTTGAAATTTTTTTCATATTGGGATTTTAGTTTATATCCAATTTTGTGTTTATGTTTCCTTTTTTCAGGTTTGTATCAGGTAAGTATTGTTTTTTGATAGTGTAAATATTTACTTCCAACCACTTTTTAGTTTATATCCAATTTTGTGTTTATGTTCAAATTTTTGACTTCTTATTTTCAATTTTTGACTTACAGGTTGAAATTTTTTTTCATATTGGGAGTCAGGGAGGGATTTGGGTTAGGGTTAGGGTTAGGGTTAGGGTTGGGGTTAGGGTTAGGGTTAGGGTTTGGGGTTAGGTTAGGGTTAGGGTTAGGGTAGGATCGGTTTAGGGGACAGCGCACAGACGCAGCAGGAGCTGAATGGAAACTGGAAACGTGGGGGGGCAGTGGAGGTGGCACAGGCGAGTTAGGATTAAGTATGGAGTTCCTCCCCCGAAGGAGAGGAGCAAAGGCACGGTCCTACCGTCCACGCCCACGTCCCACAACCAGCCCCAGAGCACCCTGTCCGTCGTGGCTGCGCCAGCCATGCTGGTCAGGCCAAATTGGGCTTAATAAACATGTATTTGCTTTGTAGTTGTTTGTTTTTGTGTTTGTACTTTGCCTATCCGGTCGCCTTTGTTATATATGTAATAAATGAGTCTCGACTTGGCATGATAGATTGACAGCTGCATTTGCGGTCAAATTAATCGTACCTCGCACTTAATTCATCGACTCCCCTATCTGGGTGGAGCGAGAGCATCTTGCTCTGTGCGGCATCCATGCGCTCTCCTATCTGGGTAGAGCGTGGGTCAATAATAATTTTGCGTCTAATTGTTTTCCTATCGGCGCTAGTTTGCGCTCCCTTTTATTTCCTCCGTGTGGCCATCGACAACGTTTCGGCATCTTTTGTGCCTTCCTCAGGTCTGGCACACGGGAATTGCAGCTAAATTTAGTTTTATTGCACGTGGAGCTGTTTCCTCCTTCATGGCCGCATCGAGACTGAGTTTCCTGCTTGGAGCGGTCCTTATATAGTTTCATGTCAGCAATTTGCGTTTCGTACCGGATAATTTCCCATTTACTTATTTTAGCTTATTAACTTGTTGTTTTTTTCGCTCTTGTGTATTTCTGTTTCTTTTCTTGCAGGTACCGATTGGGCGTGAATATGTGATCTCGGCATAGGTAAGTATAACTGTGTTTCCTTTTTTTTGGTTTGTATCAGGTAAGTATTGTTTTTTGATAATGTAATTATTTACTTCCAACCATTTTTTAGTTTATATTCAATTTTGTGTTTATGTTTCCTTTTTTCAGGTTTGTATCAGGTAAGTATTGTTTTTTGATAGTGTAAATATTTACTTCCAACCACTTTTTAGTTTATATCCAATTTTGTGTTTATGTTCAAATTTTTGACTTCTTATTTTCAATTTTTGACTTACAGGTTGAAATTTTTTTCATATTGGGATTTTAGTTTATATCCAATTTTGTGTTTATGTTTCCTTTTTTCAGGTTTGTATCAGGTAAGTATTGTTTTTTGATAGTGTAAATATTTACTTCCAACCACTTTTTAGTTTATATCCAATTTTGTGTTTATGTTCAAATTTTTGACTTCTTATTTTCAATTTTTGACTTACAGGTTGAAATTTTTTTTCATATTGGGAGTCAGGGAGGGATTTGGGTTAGGGTTAGGGTTAGGGTTAGGGTTGGGGTTAGGGTTAGGGTTAGGGTTTGGGGTTAGGTTAGGGTTAGGGTTAGGGTAGGATCGGTTTAGGGGACAGCGCACAGACGCAGCAGGAGCTGAATGGAAACTGGAAACGTGGGGGGGCAGTGGAGGTGGCACAGGCGAGTTAGGATTAAGTATGGAGTTCCTCCCCCGAAGGAGAGGAGCAAAGGCACGGTCCTACCGTCCACGCCCACGTCCCACAACCAGCCCCAGAGCACCCTGTCCGTCGTGGCTGCGCCAGCCATGCTGGTCAGGCCAAATTGGGCTTAATAAACATGTATTTGCTTTGTAGTTGTTTGTTTTTGTGTTTGTACTTTGCCTATCCGGTCGCCTTTGTTATATATGTAATAAATGAGTCTCGACTTGGCATGATAGATTGACAGCTGCATTTGCGGTCAAATTAATCGTACCTCGCACTTAATTCATCGACTCCCCTATCTGGGTGGAGCGAGAGCATCTTGCTCTGTGCGGCATCCATGCGCTCTCCTATCTGGGTAGAGCGTGGGTCAATAATAATTTTGCGTCTAATTGTTTTCCTATCGGCGCTAGTTTGCGCTCCCTTTTATTTCCTCCGTGTGGCCATCGACAACGTTTCGGCATCTTTTGTGCCTTCCTCAGGTCTGGCACACGGGAATTGCAGCTAAATTTAGTTTTATTGCACGTGGAGCTGTTTCCTCCTTCATGGCCGCATCGAGACTGAGTTTCCTGCTTGGAGCGGTCCTTATATAGTTTCATGTCAGCAATTTGCGTTTCGTACCGGATAATTTCCCATTTACTTATTTTAGCTTATTAACTTGTTGTTTTTTTCGCTCTTGTGTATTTCTGTTTCTTTTCTTGCAGGTACCGATTGGGCGTGAATATGTGATCTCGGCATAGGTAAGTATAACTGTGTTTCCTTTTTTTTGGTTTGTATCAGGTAAGTATTGTTTTTTGATAATGTAATTATTTACTTCCAACCATTTTTTAGTTTATATTCAATTTTGTGTTTATGTTTCCTTTTTTCAGGTTTGTATCAGGTAAGTATTGTTTTTTGATAGTGTAAATATTTACTTCCAACCACTTTTTAGTTTATATCCAATTTTGTGTTTATGTTCAAATTTTTGACTTCTTATTTTCAATTTTTGACTTACAGGTTGAAATTTTTTTCATATTGGGATTTTAGTTTATATCCAATTTTGTGTTTATGTTTCCTTTTTTCAGGTTTGTATCAGGTAAGTATTGTTTTTTGATAGTGTAAATATTTACTTCCAACCACTTTTTAGTTTATATCCAATTTTGTGTTTATGTTCAAATTTTTGACTTCTTATTTTCAATTTTTGACTTACAGGTTGAAATTTTTTTTCATATTGGGAGTCAGGGAGGGATTTGGGTTAGGGTTAGGGTTAGGGTTAGGGTTGGGGTTAGGGTTAGGGTTAGGGTTTGGGGTTAGGTTAGGGTTAGGGTTAGGGTAGGATCGGTTTAGGGGACAGCGCACAGACGCAGCAGGAGCTGAATGGAAACTGGAAACGTGGGGGGGCAGTGGAGGTGGCACAGGCGAGTTAGGATTAAGTATGGAGTTCCTCCCCCGAAGGAGAGGAGCAAAGGCACGGTCCTACCGTCCACGCCCACGTCCCACAACCAGCCCCAGAGCACCCTGTCCGTCGTGGCTGCGCCAGCCATGCTGGTCAGGCCAAATTGGGCTTAATAAACATGTATTTGCTTTGTAGTTGTTTGTTTTTGTGTTTGTACTTTGCCTATCCGGTCGCCTTTGTTATATATGTAATAAATGAGTCTCGACTTGGCATGATAGATTGACAGCTGCATTTGCGGTCAAATTAATCGTACCTCGCACTTAATTCATCGACTCCCCTATCTGGGTGGAGCGAGAGCATCTTGCTCTGTGCGGCATCCATGCGCTCTCCTATCTGGGTAGAGCGTGGGTCAATAATAATTTTGCGTCTAATTGTTTTCCTATCGGCGCTAGTTTGCGCTCCCTTTTATTTCCTCCGTGTGGCCATCGACAACGTTTCGGCATCTTTTGTGCCTTCCTCAGGTCTGGCACACGGGAATTGCAGCTAAATTTAGTTTTATTGCACGTGGAGCTGTTTCCTCCTTCATGGCCGCATCGAGACTGAGTTTCCTGCTTGGAGCGGTCCTTATATAGTTTCATGTCAGCAATTTGCGTTTCGTACCGGATAATTTCCCATTTACTTATTTTAGCTTATTAACTTGTTGTTTTTTTCGCTCTTGTGTATTTCTGTTTCTTTTCTTGCAGGTACCGATTGGGCGTGAATATGTGATCTCGGCATAGGTAAGTATAACTGTGTTTCCTTTTTTTTTGGTTTGTATCAGGTAAGTATTGTTTTTTGATAATGTAATTATTTACTTCCAACCATTTTTTAGTTTATATTCAATTTTGTGTTTATGTTTCCTTTTTTCAGGTTTGTATCAGGTAAGTATTGTTTTTTGATAGTGTAAATATTTACTTCCAACCACTTTTTAGTTTATATCCAATTTTGTGTTTATGTTCAAATTTTTGACTTCTTATTTTCAATTTTTGACTTACAGGTTGAAATTTTTTTCATATTGGGATTTTAGTTTATATCCAATTTTGTGTTTATGTTTCCTTTTTTCAGGTTTGTATCAGGTAAGTATTGTTTTTTGATAGTGTAAATATTTACTTCCAACCACTTTTTAGTTTATATCCAATTTTGTGTTTATGTTCAAATTTTTGACTTCTTATTTTCAATTTTTGACTTACAGGTTGAAATTTTTTTTCATATTGGGAGTCAGGGAGGGATTTGGGTTAGGGTTAGGGTTAGGGTTAGGGTTGGGGTTAGGGTTAGGGTTAGGGTTTGGGGTTAGGTTAGGGTTAGGGTTAGGGTAGGATCGGTTTAGGGGACAGCGCACAGACGCAGCAGGAGCTGAATGGAAACTGGAAACGTGGGGGGGCAGTGGAGGTGGCACAGGCGAGTTAGGATTAAGTATGGAGTTCCTCCCCCGAAGGAGAGGAGCAAAGGCACGGTCCTACCGTCCACGCCCACGTCCCACAACCAGCCCCAGAGCACCCTGTCCGTCGTGGCTGCGCCAGCCATGCTGGTCAGGCCAAATTGGGCTTAATAAACATGTATTTGCTTTGTAGTTGTTTGTTTTTGTGTTTGTACTTTGCCTATCCGGTCGCCTTTGTTATATATGTAATAAATGAGTCTCGACTTGGCATGATAGATTGACAGCTGCATTTGCGGTCAAATTAATCGTACCTCGCACTTAATTCATCGACTCCCCTATCTGGGTGGAGCGAGAGCATCTTGCTCTGTGCGGCATCCATGCGCTCTCCTATCTGGGTAGAGCGTGGGTCAATAATAATTTTGCGTCTAATTGTTTTCCTATCGGCGCTAGTTTGCGCTCCCTTTTATTTCCTCCGTGTGGCCATCGACAACGTTTCGGCATCTTTTGTGCCTTCCTCAGGTCTGGCACACGGGAATTGCAGCTAAATTTAGTTTTATTGCACGTGGAGCTGTTTCCTCCTTCATGGCCGCATCGAGACTGAGTTTCCTGCTTGGAGCGGTCCTTATATAGTTTCATGTCAGCAATTTGCGTTTCGTACCGGATAATTTCCCATTTACTTATTTTAGCTTATTAACTTGTTGTTTTTTTCGCTCTTGTGTATTTCTGTTTCTTTTCTTGCAGGTACCGATTGGGCGTGAATATGTGATCTCGGCATAGGTAAGTATAACTGTGTTTCCTTTTTTTTGGTTTGTATCAGGTAAGTATTGTTTTTTGATAATGTAATTATTTACTTCCAACCATTTTTTAGTTTATATTCAATTTTGTGTTTATGTTTCCTTTTTTCAGGTTTGTATCAGGTAAGTATTGTTTTTTGATAGTGTAAATATTTACTTCCAACCACTTTTTAGTTTATATCCAATTTTGTGTTTATGTTCAAATTTTTGACTTCTTATTTTCAATTTTTGACTTACAGGTTGAAATTTTTTTCATATTGGGATTTTAGTTTATATCCAATTTTGTGTTTATGTTTCCTTTTTTCAGGTTTGTATCAGGTAAGTATTGTTTTTTGATAGTGTAAATATTTACTTCCAACCACTTTTTAGTTTATATCCAATTTTGTGTTTATGTTCAAATTTTTGACTTCTTATTTTCAATTTTTGACTTACAGGTTGAAATTTTTTTTCATATTGGGAGTCAGGGAGGGATTTGGGTTAGGGTTAGGGTTAGGGTTAGGGTTGGGGTTAGGGTTAGGGTTAGGGTTTGGGGTTAGGTTAGGGTTAGGGTTAGGGTAGGATCGGTTTAGGGGACAGCGCACAGACGCAGCAGGAGCTGAATGGAAACTGGAAACGTGGGGGGGCAGTGGAGGTGGCACAGGCGAGTTAGGATTAAGTATGGAGTTCCTCCCCCGAAGGAGAGGAGCAAAGGCACGGTCCTACCGTCCACGCCCACGTCCCACAACCAGCCCCAGAGCACCCTGTCCGTCGTGGCTGCGCCAGCCATGCTGGTCAGGCCAAATTGGGCTTAATAAACATGTATTTGCTTTGTAGTTGTTTGTTTTTGTGTTTGTACTTTGCCTATCCGGTCGCCTTTGTTATATATGTAATAAATGAGTCTCGACTTGGCATGATAGATTGACAGCTGCATTTGCGGTCAAATTAATCGTACCTCGCACTTAATTCATCGACTCCCCTATCTGGGTGGAGCGAGAGCATCTTGCTCTGTGCGGCATCCATGCGCTCTCCTATCTGGGTAGAGCGTGGGTCAATAATAATTTTGCGTCTAATTGTTTTCCTATCGGCGCTAGTTTGCGCTCCCTTTTATTTCCTCCGTGTGGCCATCGACAACGTTTCGGCATCTTTTGTGCCTTCCTCAGGTCTGGCACACGGGAATTGCAGCTAAATTTAGTTTTATTGCACGTGGAGCTGTTTCCTCCTTCATGGCCGCATCGAGACTGAGTTTCCTGCTTGGAGCGGTCCTTATATAGTTTCATGTCAGCAATTTGCGTTTCGTACCGGATAATTTCCCATTTACTTATTTTAGCTTATTAACTTGTTGTTTTTTTCGCTCTTGTGTATTTCTGTTTCTTTTCTTGCAGGTACCGATTGGGCGTGAATATGTGATCTCGGCATAGGTAAGTATAACTGTGTTTCCTTTTTTTTGGTTTGTATCAGGTAAGTATTGTTTTTTGATAATGTAATTATTTACTTCCAACCATTTTTTAGTTTATATTCAATTTTGTGTTTATGTTTCCTTTTTTCAGGTTTGTATCAGGTAAGTATTGTTTTTTGATAGTGTAAATATTTACTTCCAACCACTTTTTAGTTTATATCCAATTTTGTGTTTATGTTCAAATTTTTGACTTCTTATTTTCAATTTTTGACTTACAGGTTGAAATTTTTTTCATATTGGGATTTTAGTTTATATCCAATTTTGTGTTTATGTTTCCTTTTTTCAGGTTTGTATCAGGTAAGTATTGTTTTTTGATAGTGTAAATATTTACTTCCAACCACTTTTTAGTTTATATCCAATTTTGTGTTTATGTTCAAATTTTTGACTTCTTATTTTCAATTTTTGACTTACAGGTTGAAATTTTTTTTCATATTGGGAGTCAGGGAGGGATTTGGGTTAGGGTTAGGGTTAGGGTTAGGGTTGGGGTTAGGGTTAGGGTTAGGGTTTGGGGTTAGGTTAGGGTTAGGGTTAGGGTAGGATCGGTTTAGGGGACAGCGCACAGACGCAGCAGGAGCTGAATGGAAACTGGAAACGTGGGGGGGCAGTGGAGGTGGCACAGGCGAGTTAGGATTAAGTATGGAGTTCCTCCCCCGAAGGAGAGGAGCAAAGGCACGGTCCTACCGTCCACGCCCACGTCCCACAACCAGCCCCAGAGCACCCTGTCCGTCGTGGCTGCGCCAGCCATGCTGGTCAGGCCAAATTGGGCTTAATAAACATGTATTTGCTTTGTAGTTGTTTGTTTTTGTGTTTGTACTTTGCCTATCCGGTCGCCTTTGTTATATATGTAATAAATGAGTCTCGACTTGGCATGATAGATTGACAGCTGCATTTGCGGTCAAATTAATCGTACCTCGCACTTAATTCATCGACTCCCCTATCTGGGTGGAGCGAGAGCATCTTGCTCTGTGCGGCATCCATGCGCTCTCCTATCTGGGTAGAGCGTGGGTCAATAATAATTTTGCGTCTAATTGTTTTCCTATCGGCGCTAGTTTGCGCTCCCTTTTATTTCCTCCGTGTGGCCATCGACAACGTTTCGGCATCTTTTGTGCCTTCCTCAGGTCTGGCACACGGGAATTGCAGCTAAATTTAGTTTTATTGCACGTGGAGCTGTTTCCTCCTTCATGGCCGCATCGAGACTGAGTTTCCTGCTTGGAGCGGTCCTTATATAGTTTCATGTCAGCAATTTGCGTTTCGTACCGGATAATTTCCCATTTACTTATTTTAGCTTATTAACTTGTTGTTTTTTTCGCTCTTGTGTATTTCTGTTTCTTTTCTTGCAGGTACCGATTGGGCGTGAATATGTGATCTCGGCATAGGTAAGTATAACTGTGTTTCCTTTTTTTTGGTTTGTATCAGGTAAGTATTGTTTTTTGATAATGTAATTATTTACTTCCAACCATTTTTTAGTTTATATTCAATTTTGTGTTTATGTTTCCTTTTTTCAGGTTTGTATCAGGTAAGTATTGTTTTTTGATAGTGTAAATATTTACTTCCAACCACTTTTTAGTTTATATCCAATTTTGTGTTTATGTTCAAATTTTTGACTTCTTATTTTCAATTTTTGACTTACAGGTTGAAATTTTTTTCATATTGGGATTTTAGTTTATATCCAATTTTGTGTTTATGTTTCCTTTTTTCAGGTTTGTATCAGGTAAGTATTGTTTTTTGATAGTGTAAATATTTACTTCCAACCACTTTTTAGTTTATATCCAATTTTGTGTTTATGTTCAAATTTTTGACTTCTTATTTTCAATTTTTGACTTACAGGTTGAAATTTTTTTTCATATTGGGAGTCAGGGAGGGATTTGGGTTAGGGTTAGGGTTAGGGTTAGGGTTGGGGTTAGGGTTAGGGTTAGGGTTTGGGGTTAGGTTAGGGTTAGGGTTAGGGTAGGATCGGTTTAGGGGACAGCGCACAGACGCAGCAGGAGCTGAATGGAAACTGGAAACGTGGGGGGGCAGTGGAGGTGGCACAGGCGAGTTAGGATTAAGTATGGAGTTCCTCCCCCGAAGGAGAGGAGCAAAGGCACGGTCCTACCGTCCACGCCCACGTCCCACAACCAGCCCCAGAGCACCCTGTCCGTCGTGGCTGCGCCAGCCATGCTGGTCAGGCCAAATTGGGCTTAATAAACATGTATTTGCTTTGTAGTTGTTTGTTTTTGTGTTTGTACTTTGCCTATCCGGTCGCCTTTGTTATATATGTAATAAATGAGTCTCGACTTGGCATGATAGATTGACAGCTGCATTTGCGGTCAAATTAATCGTACCTCGCACTTAATTCATCGACTCCCCTATCTGGGTGGAGCGAGAGCATCTTGCTCTGTGCGGCATCCATGCGCTCTCCTATCTGGGTAGAGCGTGGGTCAATAATAATTTTGCGTCTAATTGTTTTCCTATCGGCGCTAGTTTGCGCTCCCTTTTATTTCCTCCGTGTGGCCATCGACAACGTTTCGGCATCTTTTGTGCCTTCCTCAGGTCTGGCACACGGGAATTGCAGCTAAATTTAGTTTTATTGCACGTGGAGCTGTTTCCTCCTTCATGGCCGCATCGAGACTGAGTTTCCTGCTTGGAGCGGTCCTTATATAGTTTCATGTCAGCAATTTGCGTTTCGTACCGGATAATTTCCCATTTACTTATTTTAGCTTATTAACTTGTTGTTTTTTTCGCTCTTGTGTATTTCTGTTTCTTTTCTTGCAGGTACCGATTGGGCGTGAATATGTGATCTCGGCATAGGTAAGTATAACTGTGTTTCCTTTTTTTTTGGTTTGTATCAGGTAAGTATTGTTTTTTGATAATGTAATTATTTACTTCCAACCATTTTTTAGTTTATATTCAATTTTGTGTTTATGTTTCCTTTTTTCAGGTTTGTATCAGGTAAGTATTGTTTTTTGATAGTGTAAATATTTACTTCCAACCACTTTTTAGTTTATATCCAATTTTGTGTTTATGTTCAAATTTTTGACTTCTTATTTTCAATTTTTGACTTACAGGTTGAAATTTTTTTCATATTGGGATTTTAGTTTATATCCAATTTTGTGTTTATGTTTCCTTTTTTCAGGTTTGTATCAGGTAAGTATTGTTTTTTGATAGTGTAAATATTTACTTCCAACCACTTTTTAGTTTATATCCAATTTTGTGTTTATGTTCAAATTTTTGACTTCTTATTTTCAATTTTTGACTTACAGGTTGAAATTTTTTTTCATATTGGGAGTCAGGGAGGGATTTGGGTTAGGGTTAGGGTTAGGGTTAGGGTTGGGGTTAGGGTTAGGGTTAGGGTTTGGGGTTAGGTTAGGGTTAGGGTTAGGGTAGGATCGGTTTAGGGGACAGCGCACAGACGCAGCAGGAGCTGAATGGAAACTGGAAACGTGGGGGGGCAGTGGAGGTGGCACAGGCGAGTTAGGATTAAGTATGGAGTTCCTCCCCCGAAGGAGAGGAGCAAAGGCACGGTCCTACCGTCCACGCCCACGTCCCACAACCAGCCCCAGAGCACCCTGTCCGTCGTGGCTGCGCCAGCCATGCTGGTCAGGCCAAATTGGGCTTAATAAACATGTATTTGCTTTGTAGTTGTTTGTTTTTGTGTTTGTACTTTGCCTATCCGGTCGCCTTTGTTATATATGTAATAAATGAGTCTCGACTTGGCATGATAGATTGACAGCTGCATTTGCGGTCAAATTAATCGTACCTCGCACTTAATTCATCGACTCCCCTATCTGGGTGGAGCGAGAGCATCTTGCTCTGTGCGGCATCCATGCGCTCTCCTATCTGGGTAGAGCGTGGGTCAATAATAATTTTGCGTCTAATTGTTTTCCTATCGGCGCTAGTTTGCGCTCCCTTTTATTTCCTCCGTGTGGCCATCGACAACGTTTCGGCATCTTTTGTGCCTTCCTCAGGTCTGGCACACGGGAATTGCAGCTAAATTTAGTTTTATTGCACGTGGAGCTGTTTCCTCCTTCATGGCCGCATCGAGACTGAGTTTCCTGCTTGGAGCGGTCCTTATATAGTTTCATGTCAGCAATTTGCGTTTCGTACCGGATAATTTCCCATTTACTTATTTTAGCTTATTAACTTGTTGTTTTTTTCGCTCTTGTGTATTTCTGTTTCTTTTCTTGCAGGTACCGATTGGGCGTGAATATGTGATCTCGGCATAGGTAAGTATAACTGTGTTTCCTTTTTTTTGGTTTGTATCAGGTAAGTATTGTTTTTTGATAATGTAATTATTTACTTCCAACCATTTTTTAGTTTATATTCAATTTTGTGTTTATGTTTCCTTTTTTCAGGTTTGTATCAGGTAAGTATTGTTTTTTGATAGTGTAAATATTTACTTCCAACCACTTTTTAGTTTATATCCAATTTTGTGTTTATGTTCAAATTTTTGACTTCTTATTTTCAATTTTTGACTTACAGGTTGAAATTTTTTTCATATTGGGATTTTAGTTTATATCCAATTTTGTGTTTATGTTTCCTTTTTTCAGGTTTGTATCAGGTAAGTATTGTTTTTTGATAGTGTAAATATTTACTTCCAACCACTTTTTAGTTTATATCCAATTTTGTGTTTATGTTCAAATTTTTGACTTCTTATTTTCAATTTTTGACTTACAGGTTGAAATTTTTTTTCATATTGGGAGTCAGGGAGGGATTTGGGTTAGGGTTAGGGTTAGGGTTAGGGTTGGGGTTAGGGTTAGGGTTAGGGTTTGGGGTTAGGTTAGGGTTAGGGTTAGGGTAGGATCGGTTTAGGGGACAGCGCACAGACGCAGCAGGAGCTGAATGGAAACTGGAAACGTGGGGGGGCAGTGGAGGTGGCACAGGCGAGTTAGGATTAAGTATGGAGTTCCTCCCCCGAAGGAGAGGAGCAAAGGCACGGTCCTACCGTCCACGCCCACGTCCCACAACCAGCCCCAGAGCACCCTGTCCGTCGTGGCTGCGCCAGCCATGCTGGTCAGGCCAAATTGGGCTTAATAAACATGTATTTGCTTTGTAGTTGTTTGTTTTTGTGTTTGTACTTTGCCTATCCGGTCGCCTTTGTTATATATGTAATAAATGAGTCTCGACTTGGCATGATAGATTGACAGCTGCATTTGCGGTCAAATTAATCGTACCTCGCACTTAATTCATCGACTCCCCTATCTGGGTGGAGCGAGAGCATCTTGCTCTGTGCGGCATCCATGCGCTCTCCTATCTGGGTAGAGCGTGGGTCAATAATAATTTTGCGTCTAATTGTTTTCCTATCGGCGCTAGTTTGCGCTCCCTTTTATTTCCTCCGTGTGGCCATCGACAACGTTTCGGCATCTTTTGTGCCTTCCTCAGGTCTGGCACACGGGAATTGCAGCTAAATTTAGTTTTATTGCACGTGGAGCTGTTTCCTCCTTCATGGCCGCATCGAGACTGAGTTTCCTGCTTGGAGCGGTCCTTATATAGTTTCATGTCAGCAATTTGCGTTTCGTACCGGATAATTTCCCATTTACTTATTTTAGCTTATTAACTTGTTGTTTTTTTCGCTCTTGTGTATTTCTGTTTCTTTTCTTGCAGGTACCGATTGGGCGTGAATATGTGATCTCGGCATAGGTAAGTATAACTGTGTTTCCTTTTTTTTTGGTTTGTATCAGGTAAGTATTGTTTTTTGATAATGTAATTATTTACTTCCAACCATTTTTTAGTTTATATTCAATTTTGTGTTTATGTTTCCTTTTTTCAGGTTTGTATCAGGTAAGTATTGTTTTTTGATAGTGTAAATATTTACTTCCAACCACTTTTTAGTTTATATCCAATTTTGTGTTTATGTTCAAATTTTTGACTTCTTATTTTCAATTTTTGACTTACAGGTTGAAATTTTTTTCATATTGGGATTTTAGTTTATATCCAATTTTGTGTTTATGTTTCCTTTTTTCAGGTTTGTATCAGGTAAGTATTGTTTTTTGATAGTGTAAATATTTACTTCCAACCACTTTTTAGTTTATATCCAATTTTGTGTTTATGTTCAAATTTTTGACTTCTTATTTTCAATTTTTGACTTACAGGTTGAAATTTTTTTTCATATTGGGAGTCAGGGAGGGATTTGGGTTAGGGTTAGGGTTAGGGTTAGGGTTGGGGTTAGGGTTAGGGTTAGGGTTTGGGGTTAGGTTAGGGTTAGGGTTAGGGTAGGATCGGTTTAGGGGACAGCGCACAGACGCAGCAGGAGCTGAATGGAAACTGGAAACGTGGGGGGGCAGTGGAGGTGGCACAGGCGAGTTAGGATTAAGTATGGAGTTCCTCCCCCGAAGGAGAGGAGCAAAGGCACGGTCCTACCGTCCACGCCCACGTCCCACAACCAGCCCCAGAGCACCCTGTCCGTCGTGGCTGCGCCAGCCATGCTGGTCAGGCCAAATTGGGCTTAATAAACATGTATTTGCTTTGTAGTTGTTTGTTTTTGTGTTTGTACTTTGCCTATCCGGTCGCCTTTGTTATATATGTAATAAATGAGTCTCGACTTGGCATGATAGATTGACAGCTGCATTTGCGGTCAAATTAATCGTACCTCGCACTTAATTCATCGACTCCCCTATCTGGGTGGAGCGAGAGCATCTTGCTCTGTGCGGCATCCATGCGCTCTCCTATCTGGGTAGAGCGTGGGTCAATAATAATTTTGCGTCTAATTGTTTTCCTATCGGCGCTAGTTTGCGCTCCCTTTTATTTCCTCCGTGTGGCCATCGACAACGTTTCGGCATCTTTTGTGCCTTCCTCAGGTCTGGCACACGGGAATTGCAGCTAAATTTAGTTTTATTGCACGTGGAGCTGTTTCCTCCTTCATGGCCGCATCGAGACTGAGTTTCCTGCTTGGAGCGGTCCTTATATAGTTTCATGTCAGCAATTTGCGTTTCGTACCGGATAATTTCCCATTTACTTATTTTAGCTTATTAACTTGTTGTTTTTTTCGCTCTTGTGTATTTCTGTTTCTTTTCTTGCAGGTACCGATTGGGCGTGAATATGTGATCTCGGCATAGGTAAGTATAACTGTGTTTCCTTTTTTTTGGTTTGTATCAGGTAAGTATTGTTTTTTGATAATGTAATTATTTACTTCCAACCATTTTTTAGTTTATATTCAATTTTGTGTTTATGTTTCCTTTTTTCAG
The DNA here is from genome assembly GCF_059516105.1 of Syngnathus floridae. NCBI lineage: Eukaryota > Metazoa > Chordata > Actinopteri > Syngnathiformes > Syngnathidae > Syngnathus > Syngnathus floridae. The sequence goes on along the minus strand of NW_028284088.1, from coordinate 30,784 downwards.
GTTTGTATCAGGTAAGTATTGTTTTTTGATAGTGTAAATATTTACTTCCAACCACTTTTTAGTTTATATCCAATTTTGTGTTTATGTTCAAATTTTTGACTTCTTATTTTCAATTTTTGACTTACAGGTTGAAATTTTTTTCATATTGGGATTTTAGTTTATATCCAATTTTGTGTTTATGTTTCCTTTTTTCAGGTTTGTATCAGGTAAGTATTGTTTTTTGATAGTGTAAATATTTACTTCCAACCACTTTTTAGTTTATATCCAATTTTGTGTTTATGTTCAAATTTTTGACTTCTTATTTTCAATTTTTGACTTACAGGTTGAAATTTTTTTTCATATTGGGAGTCAGGGAGGGATTTGGGTTAGGGTTAGGGTTAGGGTTAGGGTTAGGGTTGGGGTTAGGGTTAGGGTTAGGGTTTGGGGTTAGGTTAGGGTTAGGGTTAGGGTAGGATCGGTTTAGGGGACAGCGCACAGACGCAGCAGGAGCTGAATGGAAACTGGAAACGTGGGGGGGCAGTGGAGGTGGCACAGGCGAGTTAGGATTAAGTATGGAGTTCCTCCCCCGAAGGAGAGGAGCAAAGGCACGGTCCTACCGTCCACGCCCACGTCCCACAACCAGCCCCAGAGCACCCTGTCCGTCGTGGCTGCGCCAGCCATGCTGGTCAGGCCAAATTGGGCTTAATAAACATGTATTTGCTTTGTAGTTGTTTGTTTTTGTGTTTGTACTTTGCCTATCCGGTCGCCTTTGTTATATATGTAATAAATGAGTCTCGACTTGGCATGATAGATTGACAGCTGCATTTGCGGTCAAATTAATCGTACCTCGCACTTAATTCATCGACTCCCCTATCTGGGTGGAGCGAGAGCATCTTGCTCTGTGCGGCATCCATGCGCTCTCCTATCTGGGTAGAGCGTGGGTCAATAATAATTTTGCGTCTAATTGTTTTCCTATCGGCGCTAGTTTGCGCTCCCTTTTATTTCCTCCGTGTGGCCATCGACAACGTTTCGGCATCTTTTGTGCCTTCCTCAGGTCTGGCACACGGGAATTGCAGCTAAATTTAGTTTTATTGCACGTGGAGCTGTTTCCTCCTTCATGGCCGCATCGAGACTGAGTTTCCTGCTTGGAGCGGTCCTTATATAGTTTCATGTCAGCAATTTGCGTTTCGTACCGGATAATTTCCCATTTACTTATTTTAGCTTATTAACTTGTTGTTTTTTTCGCTCTTGTGTATTTCTGTTTCTTTTCTTGCAGGTACCGATTGGGCGTGAATATGTGATCTCGGCATAGGTAAGTATAACTGTGTTTCCTTTTTTTTGGTTTGTATCAGGTAAGTATTGTTTTTTGATAATGTAATTATTTACTTCCAACCATTTTTTAGTTTATATTCAATTTTGTGTTTATGTTTCCTTTTTTCAGGTTTGTATCAGGTAAGTATTGTTTTTTGATAGTGTAAATATTTACTTCCAACCACTTTTTAGTTTATATCCAATTTTGTGTTTATGTTCAAATTTTTGACTTCTTATTTTCAATTTTTGACTTACAGGTTGAAATTTTTTTCATATTGGGATTTTAGTTTATATCCAATTTTGTGTTTATGTTTCCTTTTTTCAGGTTTGTATCAGGTAAGTATTGTTTTTTGATAGTGTAAATATTTACTTCCAACCACTTTTTAGTTTATATCCAATTTTGTGTTTATGTTCAAATTTTTGACTTCTTATTTTCAATTTTTGACTTACAGGTTGAAATTTTTTTTCATATTGGGAGTCAGGGAGGGATTTGGGTTAGGGTTAGGGTTAGGGTTAGGGTTGGGGTTAGGGTTAGGGTTAGGGTTTGGGGTTAGGTTAGGGTTAGGGTTAGGGTAGGATCGGTTTAGGGGACAGCGCACAGACGCAGCAGGAGCTGAATGGAAACTGGAAACGTGGGGGGGCAGTGGAGGTGGCACAGGCGAGTTAGGATTAAGTATGGAGTTCCTCCCCCGAAGGAGAGGAGCAAAGGCACGGTCCTACCGTCCACGCCCACGTCCCACAACCAGCCCCAGAGCACCCTGTCCGTCGTGGCTGCGCCAGCCATGCTGGTCAGGCCAAATTGGGCTTAATAAACATGTATTTGCTTTGTAGTTGTTTGTTTTTGTGTTTGTACTTTGCCTATCCGGTCGCCTTTGTTATGTATGTAATAAATGAGTCTCGACTTGGCATGATAGATTGACAGCTGCATTAGCGGTCAAATTAATCGTACCTCGCACTTAATTCATCGACTCCCCTATCTGGGTGGAGCGAGAGCATCTTGCTCTGTGCGGCATCCATGCGCTCTCCTATCTGGGTAGAGCGTGGGTCAATAATAATTTTGCGTCTAATTGTTTTCCTATCGGCGCTAGTTTGCGCTCCCTTTTATTTCCTCCGTGTGGCCATCGACAACGTTTCGGCATCTTTTGTGCCTTCCTCAGGTCTGGCACACGGGAATTGCAGCTAAATTTAGTTTTATTGCACGTGGAGCTGTTTCCTCCTTCATGGCCGCATCGAGACTGAGTTTCCTGCTTGGAGCGGTCCTTATATAGTTTCATGTCAGCAATTTGCGTTTCGTACCGGATAATTTCCCATTTACTTATTTTAGCTTATTAACTTGTTGTTTTTTTCGCTCTTGTGTATTTCTGTTTCTTTTCTTGCAGGTACCGATTGGGCGTGAATATGTGATCTCGGCATAGGTAAGTATAACTGTGTTTCCTTTTTTTTGGTTTGTATCAGGTAAGTATTGTTTTTTGATAATGTAATTATTTACTTCCAACCATTTTTTAGTTTATATTCAATTTTGTGTTTATGTTTCCTTTTTTCAGGTTTGTATCAGGTAAGTATTGTTTTTTGATAGTGTAAATATTTACTTCCAACCACTTTTTAGTTTATATCCAATTTTGTGTTTATGTTCAAATTTTTGACTTCTTATTTTCAATTTTTGACTTACAGGTTGAAATTTTTTTCATATTGGGATTTTAGTTTATATCCAATTTTGTGTTTATGTTTCCTTTTTTCAGGTTTGTATCAGGTAAGTATTGTTTTTTGATAGTGTAAATATTTACTTCCAACCACTTTTTAGTTTATATCCAATTTTGTGTTTATGTTCAAATTTTTGACTTCTTATTTTCAATTTTTGACTTACAGGTTGAAATTTTTTTTCATATTGGGAGTCAGGGAGGGATTTGGGTTAGGGTTAGGGTTAGGGTTAGGGTTGGGGTTAGGGTTAGGGTTAGGGTTTGGGGTTAGGTTAGGGTTAGGGTTAGGGTAGGATCGGTTTAGGGGACAGCGCACAGACGCAGCAGGAGCTGAATGGAAACTGGAAACGTGGGGGGGCAGTGGAGGTGGCACAGGCGAGTTAGGGTTAGGGTTAGGGTTAGGGTTAGGGTTAGGGTTAGGGTTAGGGTTAGGGTTAGGGTTAGGGTTGGATTGTGAAGTCCAACCCCTACCAGGGACAGGGAACTGATGTCCCCCCCTAGCAGAAGAGGACAACGCACGGTCCATCCATCCGTGGCCATACCTCGCCACCCGCTCCCGGGTTGTAGGCTGGCGCTGTCGCCCCCTACGGACAACTGTCCATTCCCCGTTGCAATTAATTGACATATTAAATTTTGGACTTCAAATTTTTATTGTTTTGTCTTATTTGTATATTTTTTATTTTTCAATTTTCAAAGGGTAAAACTTGAATTTTAGACTTTTTATTCTATAACAAATTATCAAATGTCCGAATTGTCCGAAATTAGCAACGTAATTTATTGCAATGAAATAAAATAAATGATTTGTAAATAACTGTAAATAAAATAAACAATAGTAAATTATTAAATTGAATGTAAATAGTAGTGTGCCTTAACAACGTTTCGGCTATACTAAGCCTTCTTCAGGTCTGGCACACCCGTATTGAATGAAATATTTTTGTTTCTCATAGGGTACAATGATGTGTCTTGCTCGAAATTCGAATTCGTACTGAAGGTCTTTTGTTTTGTAAATTCTTTTTATTACATCTTTTTGGTTTTTCAAAATTTCGTTCTAGAAACGTAACATGTTTTAGCTTGTATTTGCGTTTTCCAATTGACTTTAATAATAAACTAGTCTTATTCGGTTTAAACGAAAAAATTACAATTAGTCAAATTGAAATAGTATATTTCTATAAAGATAATTTTAATTTTTTTTTTTTTTTTTTTTTTTTTTTTTTTTTTTTTTCTCTCCAGCGGTCCAGGGTGCAAGATTGCGGTTCCATCTGCAGGTAAGTAGTTCCATCTATAGGTAAGTAGTGAAGGTAAGTGTGTACATATTTTTTTTTTTTTTTTTTTTTTTTTTTTTTTTTTTTTTTTTTTCTCTCCAGCGGTCCAGGGTGCAAGATTGCGGTTCCATCTGCAGGTAAGTAGTTCCATCTATAGGTAAGTAGTGAAGGTAAGTGTGTACATATTTAATTTATTTTTTTTTTTTTATTTATTTATTTTTTTTTTTTTTTTTTTTTTTTTTTTTTTTTTTTTTATTGTGGGTGAGTATGGGTTAAGGGTTAGGGTTAGGGTTAGGGTTAGGGTTAGGGTTGGGATTAGGGTTAGGGTTAGGGTTAGGGTTAGGGTGGGGTTGGGGTTAGGGTTAGGGTTAGGGTTAGGGTTAGGGTTAGGGTTAGGGGTTAGGGTTAGGGTTAGGGTTAGGGTTAGGGTCAGGGTCAGGGTCAGGGTCAGGGTCAGGGTCAGGGTCAGGGTCAGGGTTAGGGTTAGGGTCAGGGTCAGGGTCAGGGTCAGGGTCAGGGTCAGGGTCAGGGTCAGGGTTAGGGTTAGGGTCAGGGTTAGGGGTTAGGGTTAGGGTTAGGGTTAGGGTTAGGGTTAGGGTTAGGATTAAGTATGGAGTTCCTCCCCCGAAGGAGAGGAGCAAAGGCACGGTCCTACCGTCCACGCCCACGTCCCACAACCAGCCCCAGAGCACACTGTCCGTCGTGGCTGCGCCAGCCATGCTGGTCAGGATTAGGTAAAGAGTTCCTCCCCCGAAGGAGAGGAACAAAGGCACGGTCCTACCATCCTGGCCCGCACCCCACAACCAGCTCCAGAGCATCCTGCCCGTTGCGGCCGCACCCGCCATGCTGGCCAGGACCAATTAGGGCTTAATAAAGATCGTTTGTGACCTTGAACACGTGTTTGTGCTTATTGTAAGTTTGTTTCTTGATTGCACTTTACCTATCCGGTCGCCTTTGTTATATAATTAATACGTGAGTCTCGATTTGGCATGTAAGATTGGCAGCTGCGCTTGCGTTCAACTAAATATTCGTACCTCGCACCTAATTCATCGACTCCCCTATCTGGGTGGAGCGAGAGCATCTTGCTCTGTGCGGCATCCATGCGCTCTCCTATTTGGGTAGAGCGTGGGTAAATTACTATTTGTTTCCAATTGGTTTTGTACCGGCGTCATTTTGCGCTAAGTTTTGTTCATCTGTGTGGCCATCGACAACGTTTCGGCACCTTTTGTGCCTTCTTCAGGTCTGGCACACAGGAATTGCATCTAAATTTAGTTTAGTTTCATCACATGGGGAGCTGCTTCCCCTTCCACGGCCGCATCGAGACTGAGAGCTCCTGCTCCGAACGGTGCTTATATACACTCCTCCAAGTGGGCGGAGCCAGCGATTTGCGCTTGTTTCTTTAACATGGTAACTTGTTTTCTTGCAGGCACCGATTGGGCGTGGATTTGTGATCTCCGGAATAGGTAAGTATATTTTTTTGTTTTGGGTAAGTATTATGGTTTTAATTAAGGTAAGTATTTTACTTTTAACTGCTTTTTTTGCTTTTTTTGTCCCAAATAATGCTTATTTGCAATTGTTTACATTCAATTTGATAGTATTATGGTTTTAATTAAGGTAAGTATTTTACTTTTAACTGCTTTTTTTGCTTTTTTTTGTCCCAAATAATGCTTATTTGCAATTGTTTACATTCAATTTGATAGGTATGCACATTTTTTTTGTTTTGGGTGAGTATTGTGGTTTTATTTGAGGTAAGTATTTACTTTTAACTCCATTTTGGTCTCAAATAGTGCTTATTTGCCATTATTTTTTGTTCAAATTTGTGTTTACGTCCAGATTTTGACTTGTTTATTTTCAAATTTAACTTGCAGGTTGACGTTTTTGTCTTGTCGGTAAATGGGGTATTTTTTTGTTTTGGGTAAGTATTATGGTTTTAATTAAGGTAAGTATTTTACTTTTAACTGCTTTTTTTGCTTTTTTTTGTCCCAAATAATGCTTATTTGCAATTGTTTACATTCAATTTGATAGGTATGCACATTTTTTGTTTTTGTTTTGGGTGAGTATTGTGGTTTTATTTGAGGTAAGTATTTACTTTTAACTGCCTTTTGGTCTCAAATAGTGCTTATTTGCCATTATTGTTCAAATTTGTGTTTACGGTCAGATTTTGACTTGTTTATTTTCAAATTTAACTTGCAGGTTGACGTTTTTGTCTTGTCGGGAAATGGGGTCAGGTTAGGGTTAGGGTTAGGGTTAGGGTTAAGGTTAGGGTTAGGGTTAGGGTTAGGATTAGGGTTAGGGTCGGGGGTTAGGTTAGGATGGGGGATAGGTTAGGATTAGGGCTGGGATAAGACCAGTTTAGGGGACAGCACACAGACGTAACAGGAGCTCGATGGAAACCGGAAACGTGGGGGGGGGCGCACTGGAGGTGGCACAGGCGAGTTAGGATTAGGTAAAGAGTTCCTCCCCCGAAGGAGAGGAACAAAGGGTTAGGGTTAGGGTTAGGGTTAGGGTTAGGGTTAGGGTTAGGGTTAGGGTTAAGTATGGAGTTCCTCCCCCGAAGGAGAGGAGCAAAGGCACGGTCCTACCGTCCACGCCCACGTCCCACAACCAGCCCCAGAGCACCCTGTCCGTCGTGGCTGCGCCAGCCATGCTGGTCAGGCCAAATTGGGCTTAATAAACATGTATTTGCTTTGTAGTTGTTGTTTGTTTTTGTGTTTGTACTTTGCCTATCCGGTCGCCTTTGTTATATATGTAATAAATGAGTCTCGACTTGGCATGATAGATTGACAGCTGCATTTGCGGTCAAATTAATCGTACCTCGCACTTAATTCATCGACTCCCCTATCTGGGTGGAGCGAGAGCATCTTGCTCTGTGCGGCATCCATGCGCTCTCCTATCTGGGTAGAGCGTGGGTCAATAATAATTTTGCGTCTAATTGTTTTCCTATGGGCGCTAGTTTGCGCTCCCTTTTATTTCCTCCGTGTGGCCATCGACAACGTTTCGGCATCTTTTGTGCCTTCCTCAGGTCTGGCACACGGGAATTGCAGCTAAATTTAGTTTTATTGCACGTGGAGCTGTTTCCTCCTTCATGGCCGCATCGAGACTGAGTTTCCTGCTTGGAGCGGTCCTTATATAGTTTCATGTCAGCAATTTGCGTTTCGTACCGGATAATTTCCCATTTACTTATTTTAGCTTATTAACTTGTTGTTTTTTTCGCTCTTGTGTATTTCTGTTTCTTTTCTTGCAGGTACCGATTGGGCGTGAATATGTGATCTCGGCATAGGTAAGTATAACTGTGTTTCCTTTTTTTTGGTTTGTATCAGGTAAGTATTGTTTTTTGATAATGTAATTATTTACTTCCAACCATTTTTTAGTTTATATTCAATTTTGTGTTTATGTTTCCTTTTTTCAGGTTTGTATCAGGTAAGTATTGTTTTTTGATAGTGTAAATATTTACTTCCAACCACTTTTTAGTTTATATCCAATTTTGTGTTTATGTTCAAATTTTTGACTTCTTATTTTCAATTTTTGACTTACAGGTTGAAATTTTTTTCATATTGGGATTTTAGTTTATATCCAATTTTGTGTTTATGTTTCCTTTTTTCAGGTTTGTATCAGGTAAGTATTGTTTTTTGATAGTGTAAATATTTACTTCCAACCACTTTTTAGTTTATATCCAATTTTGTGTTTATGTTCAAATTTTTGACTTCTTATTTTCAATTTTTGACTTACAGGTTGAAATTTTTTTCATATTGGGAGTCAGGGAGGGATTTGGGTTAGGGTTAGGGTTAGGGTTAGGGTTGGGGTTAGGGTTAGGGTTAGGGTTTGGGGTTAGGTTAGGGTTAGGGTTAGGGTAGGATCGGTTTAGGGGACAGCGCACAGACGCAGCAGGAGCTGAATGGAAACTGGAAACGTGGGGGGGCAGTGGAGGTGGCACAGGCGAGTTAGGATTAAGTATGGAGTTCCTCCCCCGAAGGAGAGGAGCAAAGGCACGGTCCTACCGTCCACGCCCACGTCCCACAACCAGCCCCAGAGCACCCTGTCCGTCGTGGCTGCGCCAGCCATGCTGGTCAGGCCAAATTGGGCTTAATAAACATGTATTTGCTTTGTAGTTGTTGTTTGTTTTTGTGTTTGTACTTTGCCTATCCGGTCGCCTTTGTTATATATGTAATAAATGAGTCTCGACTTGGCATGATAGATTGACAGCTGCATTTGCGGTCAAATTAATCGTACCTCGCACTTAATTCATCGACTCCCCTATCTGGGTGGAGCGAGAGCATCTTGCTCTGTGCGGCATCCATGCGCTCTCCTATCTGGGTAGAGCGTGGGTCAATAATAATTTTGCGTCTAATTGTTTTCCTATGGGCGCTAGTTTGCGCTCCCTTTTATTTCCTCCGTGTGGCCATCGACAACGTTTCGGCATCTTTTGTGCCTTCCTCAGGTCTGGCACACGGGAATTGCAGCTAAATTTAGTTTTATTGCACGTGGAGCTGTTTCCTCCTTCATGGCCGCATCGAGACTGAGTTTCCTGCTTGGAGCGGTCCTTATATAGTTTCATGTCAGCAATTTGCGTTTCGTACCGGATAATTTCCCATTTACTTATTTTAGCTTATTAACTTGTTGTTTTTTTCGCTCTTGTGTATTTCTGTTTCTTTTCTTGCAGGTACCGATTGGGCGTGAATATGTGATCTCGGCATAGGTAAGTATAACTGTGTTTCCTTTTTTTTGGTTTGTATCAGGTAAGTATTGTTTTTTGATAATGTAATTATTTACTTCCAACCATTTTTTAGTTTATATTCAATTTTGTGTTTATGTTTCCTTTTTTCAGGTTTGTATCAGGTAAGTATTGTTTTTTGATAGTGTAAATATTTACTTCCAACCACTTTTTAGTTTATATCCAATTTTGTGTTTATGTTCAAATTTTTGACTTCTTATTTTCAATTTTTGACTTACAGGTTGAAATTTTTTTCATATTGGGATTTTAGTTTATATCCAATTTTGTGTTTATGTTTCCTTTTTTCAGGTTTGTATCAGGTAAGTATTGTTTTTTGATAGTGTAAATATTTACTTCCAACCACTTTTTAGTTTATATCCAATTTTGTGTTTATGTTCAAATTTTTGACTTCTTATTTTCAATTTTTGACTTACAGGTTGAATTAGGTAAAGAGTTCCTCCCCCGAAGGAGAGGAACAAAGGCACGGTCCTACCATCCCGGCCCGCACCCCACAACCAGCTCCAGAGCATCCTGCCCGTTGCGGCCGCACCCGCCATGCTGGCCAGGACCAATTAGGGCTTAATAAAGATCGTTTGTGACCTTGAACACGTGTTTGTGCTTATTGTAAGTTTGTTTCTTGATTGCACTTTACCTATCCGGTCGCCTTTGTTATATAATTAATAAGTGAGTCTCGATTTGGCATGTAAGATTGACAGCTGCGCTTGCGTTCAACTAAATATTCGTACCTCGCACCTAATTCATCGACTCCCCTATCTGGGTGGAGCGAGAGCATCTTGCTCTGTGCGGCATCCATGCGCTCTCCTATTTGGGTAGAGCGTGGGTAAATTACTATTTGTTTCCAATTGGTTTTGTACCGGCGTCATTTTGCGCTAAATTTTGTTCATCTGTGTGGCCATCGACAACGTTTCGGCACCTTTTGTGCCTTCTTCAGGTCTGGCACACAGGAATTGCATCTAAATTTAGTTTAGTTTCATCACATGGGGAGCTGCTTCCCCTTCCACGGCCGCATCGAGACTGAGAGCTCCTGCTCCGAACGGTGCTTATATACACTCCTCCAAGTGGGCGGAGCCAGCGATTTGCGCTTGTTTCTTTAACATGGTAACTTGTTTTCTTGCAGGCACCGATTGGGCGTGGATTTGTGATCTCCGGAATAGGTAAGTATATTTTTTTGTTTTGGGTAAGTATTATGGTTTTAATTAAGGTAAGTATTTTACTTTTATCTGCTTTTTTTGCTTTTTTTTGTCCCAAATAATGCTTATTTGCAATTGTTTACATTCAATTTGATAGTATTATGGTTTTAATTAAGGTAAGTATTTTACTTTTAACTGCTTTTTTTGCTTTTTTTTGTCCCAAATAATGCTTATTTGCAATTGTTTACATTCAATTTGATAGGTATGCACATTTTTTTGTTTTGGGTGAGTATTGTGGTTTTATTTGAGGTGAGTATTTACTTTTAACTGCATTTTGGTCTCAAATAGTGCTTATTTGCCATTATTTTTTGTTCAAATTAGTGCTTATTTGCCATTATTTTTTGTTCAAATTTGTGTTTACGTTCAGATTTTGACTTGTTTATTTTCAAATTTAACTTGCAGGTTGACGTTTTTGTCTTGTCGGGAAATGGGGTATTTTTTTGTTTTGGGTAAGTATTATGGTTTTAATTAAGGTAAGTATTTTACTTTTAACTGCTTTTTTTGCTTTTTTTTGTCCCAAATAATGCTTATTTGCAATTGTTTACATTCAATTTGATAGGTATGCACATTTTTTGTTTTTGTTTTGGGTGAGTATTGTGGTTTTATTTGAGGTAAGTATTTACTTTTAACTGCCTTTTGGTCTCAAATAGTGCTTATTTGCCATTATTGTTCAAATTTGTGTTTACGTTCAGATTTTGACTTGTTTATTTTCAAATTTAACTTGCAGGTTGACGTTTTTGTCTTGTCGGGAAATGGGGTCAGGTTAGGGTTAGGGTTAGGGTTAGGCTTAAGGTTAGGGTTAGGGTTAGGGTTAGGATTAGGGTTAGGGTCGGGGGTTAGGTTAGGATGGGGGATAGGTTAGGATTAGGGCTGGGATAAGGGTTAGGGTTAGGGTTAGGGTTAGGGTTAGGGCTGGGATAAGGGTTAGGGTTAGGGTTAGGGTTAGGGTTAGGGTTAGGGTTGGATTGTGAAGTCCAACCCCTACCAGGGACAGGGAACTGATGTCCCCCCCTAGCAGAAGAGGACAACGCACGGTCCATCCATCCGTGGCCATACCTCGCCACCCGCTCCCGGGTTGTAGGCTGGCGCTGTCGCCCCCTACGGACAACTGTCCATTCCCCGTTGCAATTAATTGACATATTAAATTTTGGACTTCAAATTTTTATTGTTTTGTCTTATTTGTATATTTTTTATTTTTCAATTTTCAAAGGGTAAAACTTGAATTTTAGACTTTTTATTCTATAACAAATTATCAAATGTCTATTTTTCAAAAAGATTTTTAGTGTCCGAATTGTCCGAATTTAGCAACGTAATTTATTGCAATGAAATAAAATAAATGATTTGTAAATAACTGTAAATAAAATAAACAATAGTAAATTATTAAATTGAATGTAAATAGTAGTGTGCCTTAACAACGTTTCGGCTATACTAAGCCTTCTTCAGGTCTGGCACACCCGTATTGAATGAAATATTTTTGTTTCTCATAGGGTACAATGATGTGTCTTGCTCGAAATTCGAATTCGTACTGAAGGTCTTTTGTTTTGTAAATTCTTTTTATTACATCTTTTTGGTTTTTCAAAATTTCGTTCTAGAAACGTAACATGTTTTAGCTTGTATTTGCGTTTTCCAATTGACTTTAATAATAAACTAGTCTTATTCGGTTTAAACGAAAAAATTACAATTAGTCAAATTGAAATAGTATATTTCTATAAAGATAATTTTAATTTTTTTTTTTTTTTTTTTTTTTTTTTTTTTTTCCTCTCCAGCGGTCCAGGGTGCAAGATTGCGGTTCCATCTGCAGGTAAGTAGTTCCATCTATAGGTAAGTAGTGAAGGTAAGTGTGTACATTTTTTTTTTTTTTTTTTTTTTTTTTTTTTTTTTTTTCTCTCCAGCGGTCCAGGGTGCAAGATTGCGGTTCCATCTGCAGGTAAGTAGTTCCATCTATAGGTAAGTAGTGAAGGTAAGTGTGTACATATTTTTTTTTTTTTTTTTTTTTTTTTTTTGTGGGTGAGTATGGGTTAAGGGTTAGGGTTAGGGTTAGGGTTAGGGTTGGGATTAGGGTTAGGGTTAGGGTTAGGGTTAGGGTGGGGTTGGGGTTAGGGTTAGGGTTAGGGTGGGGTTGGGGATAGGTTAGGATTAGGGTTAGGGTGGGGTTGGGGTTAGGATAGGACTGGGGTTAGGGTTGGGTTGGGGTTAGGATAGGACTGGGGTTAGGGTAGGTTTAGGGTAGGAACCTGATAGGGTCTAGGATTGACTGTTACGCCTGCTGAGATGGCATTTCAAGGCTTGCTCTCCAGTATTTCTCTCTATCACACCGCTTGGGGTCTGACCATGCGCTGTTGCGTTCTAAACCCGCTATGTAGAGGGCCTCTGTCCCATGGTGGATGAAATGCTGGATGACCGGTGAACTGCTGTCCATTTTGTGAGTAATTTTATACTTAAGTTGCATAAGTAATGTACCGAGTTTGGTCCTTGTACTCCCTACATGTTTAGTGCCGCATCTCTTGCAAATAACCAGGTAGACTAGATTTCTGGATTCCAGAGTGAAGCCCTCTTGAACCTTAAAAACCATCTTGTCCCGCACCCTCCTGACAAACGACAGACTGGTGAAGTGTGGCCTAAGCGGATGAGGGTCCCTGGGCAATGTAGATGGTAACTTGGCCCGAACAAGTAGGTCCTTGAGGTTTTTGTTTCTTCTGAATGCCGATACCAATCTAGTGGCTTGTGGTTCATCCCCGGAGGCCATGACTTCCCTAAAATTTCTTCTGATTCTGTTGTGTAGGTACTTCATCCCTGATGAGTAGGTGGAAACAAACGGGATAGGGTCACCCACCGCCCTGGTTCTTCCCTTCATCCGGTATGTCTTCAAGCACTTCCTCAGGAAGGAGCGACTGTACCCTCTCTTTCTTAGAGCTCCAAAGAGTACCCTGACTGCATCGTAGAAGTTCTCCGTTCCGGTGCATATGCGGTGGAATCTATATAGCTGCGACTTGACAATCCCCTGAAAGGTATGGGAAGGATGGAAGCTGGACTTGTGTACCAAGGCATGTGTATCAGTGTCTTTGAAATGGACCTTAATATCCAATATTTGGTTTTTGTGGAAATTGGGGCCTTTGAATACCGTAGTATCAAGAAAGTTGATGGAGTTGTGCCCAATTTCTGCCTTGAGGGTAATGGACGGATCGTGGGAATTAAGTAAGTGGAAGAATTCACGGAATTCCGTTTCCGATCCAGCCCATACTCCCCATATGTCGTCCAAGTACCTGACGTATCTTTGTGGTTTCTTCTTGCATTTTGCCAAGGCCTCGTGTTCCCAATGTGCCATAAAAATGTTGGCGTACGCTGGAGCAAACTTCTTCCCCATGGCCGTCCCCTTTATTTGTAGGTAGTACTGACCGTCAAATTCAAAGTCATTTTTGGTCAAGTTGATTTCCAGAAGTTGCAACAGGTAAGAGTCCGGTCTTTTAGGGTCCGGGAACCTTTCCAATACCTTCTTAACACAGTCCATTCCCGCCGCTATCGGGATGTTGGTGTAAAGACTGTCCACGTCCATCGTGAAAAAGAAGGTCTGGTCGGGGTCCATTCGTACGTCCTTCACAATTTGGATGAAATGGTAAGTATCCTTGATATAGGAAGGGTGTTTTGTAGACAGTGGAGTCAGAAAGTATTCCAAGAACTCGGCTGTGGCATATGTTTCACTTCCGCAATCTGAAACAATAGGTCTACCAGGTGGTATTTCATATGGGACGGGCCAGGTTTTTGGATCCTTGTGAATTTTAGGGAGCATATAAAACCGTCGTGGCCTGGGTTCAGAATCTCCAGTCAGGTATTCATGTTGCCTGGATGTGATATATTTCTGTTCCCTCAACCGGTCTACAATCTCGGACACCATTGGTCTTGTGTCCCAAAAGATGGGTTTGTCTAGTGCGGTGTAGTATCTTTCATCCTGAAGCTGTCGCATGGCTTCTTTGGTATACTGTTCTCTGTCCTGGATAACAATAGCCGAGCCTTTGTCCGCCGGTTTGATGACTATCTGTTTGTTGCTCCTCAATTCCCTCAAAGCCTTCTTCTCGTCCTCAGATAGGTTGCTGGTCCCATTAGATCCTACATGGTGTTTCCTGAAGGCCTTGGTGTCCAGTTCCATCAGGTGAGCTACTTCCAATGGTAGGTCACACATCGGGGGAGACCAGGTAGAAGGTTTAACAAATGGTATTAATGTATTTTTACCCCATCCTCCAAAATATGCCCTGATCTTGACCTTGCGATGGTAATTTTGCATGTCGTGTTGAAAGCGCATCACCTGATCCGTGCTCATTCCAACCGATGGGACAAAAGACAAACCCTTACTGAGTAACAATCTTTGATGTCCCGACAGTTTGAAATTTTTCGCCAACACCACCACATCAGAGCCCACTAGTGGGTCGTAGCGTTCAGTGCACCCAACGTGTGGGTCCCGTGCCCCCCCGGCTTGACGGTTCCAAGGGCTTGGGAGTTTAAAAAGGCCTTCCAGTGAGCTAGCATGGCTCTCCCGGTCTCAGGCGTCCAATGAACCATGTCATTTTCAGCTACACGGAATTGACTTTCTGGGAGTGGCGGAATATAATCCATGTTCCTCACAATATGGTCATTAATGGTCTTGAGATTCGCCTTTTCGTCTTCCGGAAGCAATCTCGAGTAGTTAATGATTGGCACCCATACCTTCGCCCCGTGAAACTTGTCCTTTGTGGCCTTAACTGCCTGCTGCAGTGCCTTGACTGCGGTCTCCTTAGGTTTATTCTGTTTTTCACATATGCCAAACGCCAAGATCACCTGCTCGACCCTTAGGTCGTCCAGGACTTCGGCTCTTTGGAAAATGTTTGACACATTTCTGAACCGGCCACCCGGATAACTATCCACCTGTAGGTGGTCATCCAGATCGTCCGGCATCCGGCTTAAATTAGAATCCCCCACTACAACATTCTTCTTTTCTACCCGTAGGCACCATTTTCTCTTCTTCTCTTGACCGCGGTGTCTGGTAACCGTATCGTGTGTAGGGGTCCTCTCCATCCATTTCTGGAAGACATCATCTGTTTCCACCTCGTTCTCTGAAAGGTCATCATCCGATCTCGTATTCCTCCCCCGGGCGTCACTCAAGGTAAGGGATAACCCTTCGCTTCCTGGTGACCCGTGTCCAGGGTGAGTATCTGGTAGGGAGTCCTCGAGTGGTCGCACCTGGGTAATCCCCGATGGCCCAGGAACTCCCGGCGGTACCCAATCAATCGGTCTCAACGTAGTGGTATTTTCCCGTGAATGGTTTGCCTTGGTCCTCGGAGTCTTCCCTCTCAAAATCCTCCGTTGCAAAAGTGGGTCTCGTTGAGGTAGAGGGTTGTTCTCTAATTCCCCAACCCCATCATCACTTGCGGTCTCAAGGTGGAGGACCCTCGTATTGGATTCCTGTTGTGGTTGAGATGCGGGAGGTGGCCCTACTCCCAGATTCCCCGATTCAGGAGGAGGAACCGAGGCAACCCGATCTGTGGGTTGATATGGGGCTTGTCTTGTCATCTCCAAGTGCCCAGCTATCATAGCTGCGGCTCTGTCCACTACCCCCTGGGTGATACGCGGTACATTCCTCCTGGCCCACCTAACCGCTACTTCGAATGCCGCCCCCCATTCTGTAGTGATGAGCTCCCCTATCTTGGTGAGACTCTCCTTCAGACGATCTTGGTAGTGTTGTTTTAAGGTAATGCAGGTAGTGTGACCCCAGTTCCTTGCATTTCCATCAATCATCCATGTTGTGTCTTCCGAAGGACACGCTGGTTTAATCATGGACGATAAAATAGATACCATCCTGGCTATCATGCGAGGTTGCTGGCCCCCTTCCAGGTTGTATAGATGGTGGGACAATTTTATCACCTTATGCAACTGGCGTACCAGGTATCCAAAATTGGTACTCGCTGGCTGCCACCTGGTACCAGGAGTCCTGGTTTGGGGAAGTTTATTAGCACTAATCGGCTTCTCCCGGCCACGGCGCACCACATCAGCGTAGGTGCGGGGCACGGAGTTCGGATGGCGAGCAGGCCTCGGAGGAGGCACAGGCGGGTTAGGATTGGATTGTGAAGTCCAACCCCTACCAGGGACAGGGAACTGATGTCCCCCCCTAGCAGAAGAGGACAACGCACGGTCCATCCATCCGTGGCCATACCTCGCCACCCGCTCCCGGGTTGTAGGCTGGCGCTGTCGCCCCCTACGGACAACTGTCCATTCCCCGTTGCAATTAATTGACATATTAAATTTTGGACTTCAAATTTTTATTGTTTTGTCTTATTTGTATATTTTTTATTTTTCAATTTTCAAAGGGTAAAACTTGAATTTTAGACTTTTTATTCTATAACAAATTATCAAATGTCTATTTTTCAAAAAGATTTTTAGTGTCCGAATTGTCCGAATTTAGCAACGTAATTTATTGCAATGAAATAAAATAAATGATTTGTAAATAACTGTAAATAAAATAAACAATAGTAAATTATTAAATTGAATGTAAATAGTAGTGTGCCTTAACAACGTTTCGGCTATACTAAGCCTTCTTCAGGTCTGGCACACCCGTATTGAATGAAATATTTTTGTTTCTCATAGGGTACAATGATGTGTCTTGCTCGAAATTCGAATTCGTACTGAAGGTCTTTTGTTTTGTAAATTCTTTTTATTACATCTTTTTGGTTTTTCAAAATTTCGTTCTAGAAACGTAACATGTTTTAGCTTGTATTTGCGTTTTCCAATTGACTTTAATAATAAACTAGTCTTATTCGGTTTAAACGAAAAAATTACAATTAGTCAAATTGAAATAGTATATTTCTATAAAGATAATTTTAATTTTTTTTTTTTTTTTTTTTTTTTTTTTTTTTTTTTTTTTTTTCCTCTCCAGCGGTCCAGGGTGCAAGATTGCGGTTCCATCTGCAGGTAAGTAGTTCCATCTATAGGTAAGTAGTGAAGGTAAGTGTGTACATTTTTTTTTTTTTTTTTTTTCTCTCCAGCGGTCCAGGGTGCAAGATTGCGGTTCCATCTGCAGGTAAGTAGTTCCATCTATAGGTAAGTAGTGAAGGTAAGTGTGTACATATTTTTTTTTTTTTTTTTTTTTTTTTTTTGTGGGTGAGTATGGGTTAAGGGTTAGGGTTAGGGTTAGGGTTAGGGTTGGGATTAGGGTTAGGGTTAGGGTTAGGGTTAGGGTGGGGTTGGGGTTAGGGTTAGGGTTAGGGTGGGGTTGGGGATAGGTTAGGATTAGGGTTAGGGTGGGGTTGGGGTTAGGATAGGACTGGGGTTAGGGTTGGGTTGGGGTTAGGATAGGACTGGGGTTAGGGTAGGTTTAGGGTAGGAACCTGATAGGGTCTAGGATTGACTGTTACGCCTGCTGAGATGGCATTTCAAGGCTTGCTCTCCAGTATTTCTCTCTATCACACCGCTTGGGGTCTGACCATGCGCTGTTGCGTTCTAAACCCGCTATGTAGAGGGCCTCTGTCCCATGGTGGATGAAATGCTGGATGACCGGTGAACTGCTGTCCATTTTGTGAGTAATTTTATACTTAAGTTGCATAAGTAATGTACCGAGTTTGGTCCTTGTACTCCCTACATGTTTAGTGCCGCATCTCTTGCAAATAACCAGGTAGACTAGATTTCTGGATTCCAGAGTGAAGCCCTCTTGAACCTTAAAAACCATCTTGTCCCGCACCCTCCTGACAAACGACAGACTGGTGAAGTGTGGCCTAAGCGGATGAGGGTCCCTGGGCAATGTAGATGGTAACTTGGCCCGAACAAGTAGGTCCTTGAGGTTTTTGTTTCTTCTGAATGCCGATACCAATCTAGTGGCTTGTGGTTCATCCCCGGAGGCCATGACTTCCCTAAAATTTCTTCTGATTCTGTTGTGTAGGTACTTCATCCCTGATGAGTAGGTGGAAACAAACGGGATAGGGTCACCCACCGCCCTGGTTCTTCCCTTCATCCGGTATGTCTTCAAGCACTTCCTCAGGAAGGAGCGACTGTACCCTCTCTTTCTTAGAGCTCCAAAGAGTACCCTGACTGCATCGTAGAAGTTCTCCGTTCCGGTGCATATGCGGTGGAATCTATATAGCTGCGACTTGACAATCCCCTGAAAGGTATGGGAAGGATGGAAGCTGGACTTGTGTACCAAGGCATGTGTATCAGTGTCTTTGAAATGGACCTTAATATCCAATATTTGGTTTTTGTGGAAATTGGGGCCTTTGAATACCGTAGTATCAAGAAAGTTGATGGAGTTGTGCCCAATTTCTGCCTTGAGGGTAATGGACGGATCGTGGGAATTAAGTAAGTGGAAGAATTCACGGAATTCCGTTTCCGATCCAGCCCATACTCCCCATATGTCGTCCAAGTACCTGACGTATCTTTGTGGTTTCTTCTTGCATTTTGCCAAGGCCTCGTGTTCCCAATGTGCCATAAAAATGTTGGCGTACGCTGGAGCAAACTTCTTCCCCATGGCCGTCCCCTTTATTTGTAGGTAGTACTGACCGTCAAATTCAAAGTCATTTTTGGTCAAGTTGATTTCCAGAAGTTGCAACAGGTAAGAGTCCGGTCTTTTAGGGTCCGGGAACCTTTCCAATACCTTCTTAACACAGTCCATTCCCGCCGCTATCGGGATGTTGGTGTAAAGACTGTCCACGTCCATCGTGAAAAAGAAGGTCTGGTCGGGGTCCATTCGTACGTCCTTCACAATTTGGATGAAATGGTAAGTATCGTTAGGGTTAGGGTTAGGGTTAGGGTTAGGGTTAGGGTTAGGGTTAGGGTTAGGTATTTTGAGTTTTACTCGCTAAACCTTCCCCAAAGGGTCCGCCGACCCTGTCGGTTAGATAGAAGGCAACGGAAGGCACGGGCCTACGCATGTCTCACCAGTAAACCTCGCCGTACCAGGTCACATAAAATCTGGATTGGGTACGAAGGACGGCGAAGTGAGACTGCACTCCTGCCAGAACCTCCCCCGAGTAGCTGAGGCGCCACCCAGGTCTTCGGCCAGCAAGATGGAAATACAGTGAAAAGCGAAGGTCACATAAAATCTGGATTGGGTACGAAGGACGGCGAAGTGAGACTGCACTCCTGCCAGAACCTCCCCCGAGTAGCTGAGGCGCCACCCAGGTCTTCGGCCAGCAAGATGGAAATACAGTGAAAAGGGTTAGGGTTAGGGTTAGGGTTAGGGTTAGGTTTATAAGGTTATCTCGCTACACATTCCCCAAAGGGTCCGCCGACCCAGTTGGTTAGATAGAAGGCAGCGGAAGGCACAGGCCGGCGCATGTCTCCTTCAGTAAACCTCGCCGTACCGGAGTCGCATAAATCCTGGAATGGGTACGAAGGACGGCGAAGTGAGAATGCACCTCAACCAGAACCTCCCCCGAGTAGCTGAGGCGCTACCCAGGTCTTCGGCCGACAAGATGGAAAAATAGTGAAAAGTGAGAGAAGAAAGCAACCCAAAGTCCTACCCTTGGATTATATTATGTCTATTAACTTTGAAGTATTTTTGACCTAATATCTTGTTTTTATATTCAACCAACAGCTTTCTTTAGAAGGGGTCCCATTAAGTCGTCCTTGTTGTGGGTAATTTGAGCGTCAGAATTTCGTAGACACGTCATCAGTAGTGGACCTTGGGGTCACAGAGTGTTTCGGCCATTATCACCAGACACCCTCGCCCAAGGGAGGCCCCGCCGGGGTTGATCGAGCCCCGGTGTGTGTCTACCTAGTCAATTAAAATTACAGTTATTTGTCAAGTCAACTGTCCAGCTTTAACGCAGACAGAAAAGATCAATAGGTCAGTCTTTGCCTCTTTTAATTTATTGATTCATTGAATTTGAACCATCATTACGTATGTTTGTATTTAACTCGATGTTATATTATTTCATTTAAGTTTCTGGCCAAGTTTATCAGCATAATTGGAGGTCTGCCTGTAGTCCAGTTGTGCTGTAAAACCCTTTAAACCATTATATCCACGTAATTAATATTATTTTATTAAAGGGACTGTGTTTGTATCATCCGTTTATCTGACATTTATCAACATGAAAAGTCTTACCTTAGGAGATTGTCATTCCCAGCGCCACTTTCTTGGTTCACGGTGTCACTGTCAAATTCCCATGAGCCTTTGCGAAGTGTCACGGCGGCTCGTCAACCAATCCCGTCCCTAAACCTATCTAACAATGTAATAACCACTAAATAAAGTTAGACAAAACACATTTGTGCCGTTTAATTGTGTTAACAGTTCCCCTGCAACCTCAAATTTAATTCGCAACAACCTATTTGGAAATAAATCGATTAACGCAAATCGCGGCTATATAGCATTAGCAAGTCGGAAAACTCATACCACAAAGTGTTAAAAAGCGAATAAACTTCCATTAAGGTCATTGGTATTATTCAAATGTATTAACCGGTCCCATTTATCCGTAAATTCAATTGCTAACATTAACAAGATCGCATATTTAGGACGAAATCGCTTTTCCTCCTTCTTTTTCTCTTTTCTTTTTTGGCGTACCGGCGCCAACGTCGTGAGCATTACCAACCCGGAAGTACCCACAAGCCCTCGCACTAGCAACCCGGAAGTACCTATAATCCCTGCAAAATGTCGTAGTGGACCCCGTTAATCGAAAATATTATTAAAATTACCCATCCCAGTGATAATAACAGAATACATTTCGATTGCTATTGTTAACTCGCACTACCCGATCACCATTGTCCGCAAATCCACTCGCCCACCACAATAATAAAACCGTGCAATTAAAACGAAATAGCCGTGCGCGTCAAGTGGCTAGTAAACGTTGGCCAAGCCGGAAGTATCCGTGATGACGCTTGCATTGTCATGGCAACCAATTGTCCCCCAGCGTATTTATTACAATATCCACTCCAAAAGCGATCAAAATCAAACAAAATGTTAAAAAACAATTTAATACTATCTATTAGCGTTTTCCCCACTTATTTATTTCTACATTTAAAAGATAATAATAACCCATTAGTGATTCTATCCAACTAAGCCCTGTTTGCCAGACAGCCATTTTATGTGTCTATGGCGCCCTCCTGTGTACTCTCCCGGCCTCTATCTTCTCTTTTAGTCTGGAAAGAAAACTCCCTTAGAATTTGGTTCGAGTTAAGAATAGTCTGATTAAAGTTTAGACTTTTCTTTTTTATTTTGGTCAACATTAAAAAAAAGAAGAAGAGAGAGAGACAGAGCGAGAGAGAGAGAGAGAGAGAGAGAGAGAGAGAGAGAGAGAGAGAGAAAAAGAGAGAGAGAGAGAGAAAAAAAGAGAGAGAGCGAGAGAGCGAGAGAGCGAGAGCGGGAGAGAGAGAGAGAGAAAGAGAAAACGAGAGAGCGAGAGAGCAAGGGAGAGAGAGAGAGAGAGAGAGAGAGAGAGAGAGAGAGAGAGAGAGAGAGAGAGAGCGAAAGAGAGAGAGAGAGAGAGAGAGAGAGAGAGAGAGAGAGAGAGAGAGAGAGAGAGAGCGAAAGAGAGAGATAGAGAGAGAGAGAGAGAGAGGTTAGGGTTAGGATTAGGGTCAGGGTTAGGGTTAGAGAGAAAGAGAGAGAGAGAGAGCGAGAGAGCGAGAGAGTGAGAGAGAGAGAGAGAGAGAGAGCGAGAGAGGTTAGGGTTAGGATTAGGGTCAGGGTTAGGGTTAGAGAGAAAGAGAGAGAGAGAGAGCGAGAGAGAGAGAGAGAGAGAGAGTGAGAGAAAAAAAGAGAGAAAAGAGAGAGAGAGAATGAGAGAGCGAGAGAGCAAGAGATAGAGAGAGAGAGAGAGAGCAAGAGAGAGAGAGAGAGAGAGAGAGAGAGAGAGAGAGAGAGAGAGAGAGAGAAAAAGAGAGAATGAGAGAACGAGAGAATGAGAGAGAGAGAGAGAGAGAGAGAGAGAGAGAGAGAGAGAGAGAGAGAGAGAGAGAGAGAGAGAGAGAGAGAGAGAGAGGGAGAGAGAGAGAGAGAGAGAGAGAGAGACAGAGACAGAGACAGGGAGAGAGAAACATGGTCCTAACCAGGCAATGGAAATGCGAGCATCTCAACCAAAACCCGCAGATACCACGGAAAGGCAATGGGAAATGCAAGCATCTCAACCAAAACCCGCAAAGTATGTGACCCGATAATTTGGCTTAAGGTCATACTGGGATGTCCGAAGGGCACTGGCTGGTTAGGTATTTTGAGTTTTACTCGCTAAACCTTCCCCAAAGGGTCCGCCGACCCTGTCGGTTAGATAGAAGGCAACGGAAGGCACGGGCCTACGCATGTCTCACCAGTAAACCTCGCCGTACCAGGTCACATAAAATCTGGATTGGGTACGAAGGACGGCGAAGTGAGACTGCACTCCTGCCAGAACCTCCCCCGAGTAGCTGAGGCGCCACCCAGGTCTTCGGCCAGCAAGATGGAAATACAGTGAAAAGCGAAGGTCACATAAAATCTGGATTGGGTACGAAGGACGGCGAAGTGAGACTGCACTCCTGCCAGAACCTCCCCCGAGTAGCTGAGGCGCCACCCAGGTCTTCGGCCAGCAAGATGGAAATACAGTGAAAAGGGTTAGGGTTAGGGTTAGGGTTAGGTTTATAAGGTTATCTCGCTACACATTCCCCAAAGGGTCCGCCGACCCAGTTGGTTAGATAGAAGGCAGCGGAAGGCACAGGCCGGCGCATGTCTCCTTCAGTAAACCTCGCCGTACCGGAGTCGCATAAATCCTGGAATGGGTACGAAGGACGGCGAAGTGAGAATGCACCTCAACCAGAACCTCCCCCGAGTAGCTGAGGCGCTACCCAGGTCTTCGGCCGACAAGATGGAAAAATAGTGAAAAGTGAGAGAAGAAAGCAACCCAAAGTCCTACCCTTGGATTATATTATGTCTATTAACTTTGAAGTATTTTAGACCTAATATCTTGTTTTTATATTCAACCAACAGCTTTCTTTAGAAGGGGTCCCAGTAAGTCGTCCTTGTTGTGGGTAATTTGAGCGTCAGAATTTCAGTAGACACGTCATCAGTAGTGGACCTTGGGGTCACAGAGTGTTTCGGCCATTATCACCAGACACCCTCGCCCAAGGGAGGCCCCGCCGGGGTTGATCGAGCCCCGGTGTGTGTCTACCTAGTCAATTAGAATTACAGTTATTTGTCAAGTCAACTGTCCAGCTTTAACGCAGACAGAAAAGATCAATAGGTCAGTCTTTGCCTCTTTTAATTTATTGATTCATTGAATTTGAACCATCATTACGTATGTTTGTATTTAACTCGATGTTATATTATTTCATTTAAGTTTCTGGCCAAGTTTATCAGCATAATTGGAGGTCTGCCTGTAGTCCAGTTGTGCTGTAAAACCCTTTAAACCATTATATCCACGTAATTAATATTATTTTATAAAGGGACTGTGTTTGTATCATCCGTTTATCTGACATTTATCAACATGAAAAGTCTTACCTTAGGAGATTGTCATTCCCAGCGCCACTTTCTTGGTTCACGGTGTCACTGTCAAATTCCCATGAGCCTTTTGCGAAGTGTCACGGC
Source organism: Syngnathus floridae (assembly GCF_059516105.1). Classification (NCBI taxonomy): domain Eukaryota; kingdom Metazoa; phylum Chordata; class Actinopteri; order Syngnathiformes; family Syngnathidae; genus Syngnathus; species Syngnathus floridae. The sequence goes on along the minus strand of NW_028284088.1, from coordinate 7,109 downwards.
GGCTCGTCAACCAATCCCGTCCTAAACCTATCTAACAATGTAATAACCACTAAATAAAGTTAGACAAAACACATTTGTGCCGTTTAATTGTGTTAACTGTTCCCCTGCAACCTCAAATTTAATTCGCAACAACCTATTTGGAAATAAATCGATTAACGCAAAATCGCGGCTATATAGCATTAGCAAGTCGGAAAACTCATACCACAAAAGTGTTAAAAAGCGAATAAACTTCCATTAAGGTCATTGGTATTATTCAAATGTATTAACCGGTCCCATTTATCCGTAAATTCAATTGCTAACATTAACAAGATCGCATATTTAGGACGAAATCGCTTTTCCTCCTTCTTTTTCTCTTTTCTTTTTTGGCGTACCGGCGCCAACGTCGTGAGCATTACCAACCCGGAAGTACCCACAAGCCCTCGCACTAGCAACCCGAAGTACCTATAATCCCTGCAAAATGTCGTAGTGGACCCCGTTAATCGAAAATATTATTAAAATTACCCATCCCAGTGATAATAACAGAATACATTTCGATTGCTATTGTTAACTCGCACTACCCGATCACCATTGTCCGTAAATCCACTCGCCACCACAATAATAAAACCGTGCAATTAAAACGAAATAGCCGTGCGCGTCAAGTGGCTAGTAAACGTTGGCCAAGCCGGAAGTATCCGTGATGACGCTTGCATTGTCATGGCAACCAATTGTCCCCCAGCGTATTTATTACAATATCCACTCCAAAAGCGATCAAAATCAAACAAAATGTTAAAAAACAATTTAATACTATCTATTAGCGTTTTCCCCCACTTATTTATTTCTACATTTAAAAGATAATAATAACCCTTAGTGATTCTATCCAACTAAGCCCTGTTTGCCAGACAGCCATTTTATGTTGTCTATGGCGCCCTCCTGTGTACTCTCCCGGCCTCTATCTTCTCTTTTAGTCTGAAAGAAAACTCCCTTAGAATTTTGGTTCGAGTTAAGAATAGTCTGATTAAAGTTTAGACTTTCTTTTTTATTTTGGTCAACATTAAAAAAAAGAAGAAGAGAGAGACAGAGCGAGAGAGAGAGAGAGAGAGAGAGAGAGAGAGAGAGAGAGAGAGAGAAAAAGAGAGAGAGAGAGAGAAAAAAAGAGAGAGAGCAGAGAGACGAGAGAGCGAGAGCGGGAGAGAGAGAGAGAGAAAGAGAAAACGAGAGAGCGAGAGAGCAAGGGAGAGAGAGAGAGAGAGAGAGAGAGAGAGAGAGAGAGAGAGAGAGAGAGAGAGAGAGCGAAAGAGAGAGAGAGAGAGAGAGAGAGAGAGAGAGAGAGAGAGAGAGAGAGAGAGCGAGAAGAGAGAGATAGAGAGAGAGAGAGAGAGAGGTTAGGGTTAGGATTAGGGTCAGGGTTAGGTTAGAGAGAAAGAGAGAGAGAGAGAGCGAGAGAGCGAGAGAGTGAGAGAGAGAGAGAGAGAGAGAGCGAGAGAGGTTAGGGTTAGGATTAGGGTCAGGGTTAGGGTTAGAGAGAAAGAGAGAGAGAGAGAGCGAGAGAGAGAGAGAGAGAGTGAGAGAAAAAAAAGAGAGAAAGAGAGAGAGAATGAGAGAGCGAGAGAGCAAGAGATAGAGAGAGAGAGAGAGCAAGAGAGAGAGAGAGAGAGAGAGAGAGAGAGAGAGAGAGAGAGAGAGAGAGAGAAAAAGAGAGAATGAGAGAACGAGAGAGATGAGAGAGAGAGAGAGAGAGAGAGAGAGAGAGAGAGAGAGAGAGAGAGAGAGAGAGAGAGAGAGAGAGAGTGAGAGAGAGAGAGGGAGAGAGAGAGAGAGAGAGAGACAGAGACAGAGACAGGGAGAGAGAAACATGGTCCTAACCAGGCAATGGGAAATGCGAGCATCTCAACCAAAACCCGCAGATACCACGGAAAGGCAATGGGAAATGCAAGCATCTCAACCAAAACCCGCAAAGTATGTGACCCGATAATTTGGCTTAAGGTCATACTGGGATGTCCGAAGGGCACTGGCTGGTTAGGTATTTTGAGTTTTACTCGCTAAACCTTCCCCAAAGGGTCCGCCGACCCTGTCGGTTAGATAGAAGGCAACGGAAGGCACGGCCTACGCATGTCTCACCAGTAAACCTCGCCGTACCAGGTCACATAAAATCTGGATTGGGTACGAAGGACGGCGAAGTGAGACTGCACTCCTGCCAGAACCTCCCCCGAGTAGCTGAGGCGCCACCCAGGTCTTCGGCCAGCAAGATGGAAATACAGTGAAAAGCGAAGGTCACATAAAATCTGGATTGGGTACGAAGGACGGCGAAGTGAGACTGCACTCCTGCCAGAACCTCCCCCGAGTAGCTGAGGCGCCACCCAGGTCTTCGGCCAGCAAGATGGAAATACAGTGAAAAGGGTTAGGGTTAGGGTTAGGGTTAGGGTTAGGTTTATAAGGTTATCTCGCTACACATTCCCCAAAGGGTCCGCCGACCCAGTTGGTTAGATAGAAGGCAGCGGAAGGCACAGGCCGGCGCATGTCTCCTTCAGTAAACCTCGCCGTACCGGAGTCGCATAAATCCTGGAATGGGTACGAAGGACGGCGAAGTGAGAATGCACCTCAACCAGAACCTCCCCCGAGTAGCTGAGGCGCTACCCAGGTCTTCGGCCGACAAGATGGAAAAATAGTGAAAAGTGAGAGAAGAAAGCAACCCAAAGTCCTACCCTTGATTATATTATGTCTATTAACTTTGAAGTATTTTTGACCTAATATCTTGTTTTTATATTCAACCAACAGCTTTCTTTAGAAGGGGTCCCATTAAGTCGTCCTTGTTGTGGGTAATTTGAGCGTCAGAATTTCGTAGACACGTCATCAGTAGTGGACCTTGGGGTCACAGAGTGTTTCGGCCATTATCACCAGACACCCCTCGCCCAAGGGAGGCCCCGCCGGGGTTGATCGAGCCCCGGTGTGTGTCTACCTAGTCAATTAAAATTACAGTTATTTGTCAAGTCAACTGTCCAGCTTTAACGCAGACAGAAAAGATCAATAGGTCAGATCTTTGCCTCTTTTAATTTATTGATTCATTGAATTTGAACCATCATTACGTATGTTTGTATTTAACTCGATGTTATATTATTTCATTTAAGTTTCTGGCCAAGTTTATCAGCATAATTGGAGGTCTGCCTGTAGTCCAGTTGTGCTGTAAAACCCTTTAAACCATTATATCCACGTAATTAATATTATTTTATTAAAGGGACTGTGTTTGTATCATCCGTTTATCTGACATTTATCAACATGAAAAGTCTTACCTTAGGAGATTGTCATTCCCAGCGCCACTTTCTCTTGGTTCACGGTGTCACTGTCAAATTCCCATGAGCCTTTGCGAAGTGTCACGGCGCTCGTCAACCAATCCCGTCCCTAAACCTATCTAACAATGTAATAACCACTAAATAAAGTTAGACAAAACACATTTGTGCCGTTTAATTGTGTTAACTGTTCCCCTGCAACCTCAAATTTAATTCGCAACAACCTATTTGGAAATAAATCGATTAACGCAAATCGCGGCTATATAGCATTAGCAAGTCGGAAAACTCATACCACAAAGTGTTAAAAAGCGAATAAACTTCCATTAAGGTCATTGGTATTATTCAAATGTATTAACCGGTCCCATTTATCCGTAAATTCAATTGCTAACATTAACAAGATCGCATATTTAGGACGAAATCGCTTTTCCTCCTTCTTTTTCTCTTTTCTTTTTTGGCGTACCGGCGCCAACGTCGTGAGCATTACCAAACCCGGAAGTACCCACAAGCCCTCGCCACTAGCAACCGGAAGTACCTATAATCCCTGCAAAATGTCGTAGTGGACCCCGTTAATCGAAAATATTATTAAAATTACCCACGCCAGTGATAATAACAGAATACATTTCGATTGCTATTGTTAACTCGCACTACCCCGATCACCATTGTCCGTAAATCCACTCGCCCACCACAATAATAAAACCGTGCAATTAAAACGAAATAGCCGTGCGCGTCAAGTGGCGAGTAAACGTTGGCCAAGCCGGAAGTATCCGTGATGACGCTTGCATTGTCATGGCAACCAATTGTCCCCCAGCGTATTTATTACAATATCCACTCCAAAAGCGATCAAATCAAACAAAATGTTAAAAAACAATTTAATACTATCTATTAGCGTTTTCCCCACTTATTTATTTCTACATTTAAAAGATAATAATAACCCATTAGTGATTCTATCCAACTAAGCCCTGTTTGCCAGACAGCCATTTTATGTGTCTATGGCGCCCTCCTGTGTACTCTCCCGGCCTCTATCTTCTCTTTTAGTCTGGAAAGAAAACTCCCTTAGAATTTGGTTCGAGTTAAGAATAGTCTGATTAAAGTTTAGACTTTTCTTTTTTATTTTGGTCAACATTAAAAAAAAGAAGAAGAGAGAGAGACAGAGCGAGAGAGAGAGAGAGAGAGAGAGAGAGAGAGAGAGAGAGAGAGAGAAAAAGAGAGAGAGAGAGAGAAAAAAAGAGAGAGAGAGCGAGAGAGCGAGAGAGCGAGAGCGGGAGAGAGAGAGAGAGAAAGAGAAAACGAGAGAGCGAGAGAGCAAGGGAGAGAGAGAGAGAGAGAGAGAGAGAGAGAGAGAGAGAGAGAGAGAGAGAGAGGAAGAGGGAAGAGAGAGGAGAGAGAGAGAGAGAGAGAGAGAGAGAGCGAGAGAGAGAGAGAGAGAGAGAGAGAGAGAGCGAAAAGAGAGAGATAGAGAGAGGAGAGAGAGAGGTTAGGGTTAGGATTAGGGTCAGGGTTAGGGTTAGAGAGAAAGAGAGAGAGAGAGAGCGAGAGAGCGAGAGAGTGAGAGAGAGGAGAGAGAAGAGAGCGAGAGAGGTTAGGGTTAGGATTAGGGTCAGGGTTAGGGTTAGAGAGAAAGAGAGAGAGAGAGAGCGAGAGAGAGAGAGAGAGAGTGAGAGAAAAAAAAGAGAGAAAGAGAGAGAGAGAATGAGAGAGCGAGAGAGCAAGAGATAGAGAGAGAGAGAGAGAGCAAGAGAAGAGAAGAGAGAGAGAGGAGAGAGAGAGAGAGAGAGAGAGAGAGGAAGAAAAGAGAGAATGAGAGAACGAGAGAATGAGAGAGAGAGAGAGAGAGAGAGAGAGAGAGAGAGAGAGAGAGAGAGAGAGAGAGAGAGAGAGAGAGAGAGAGAGAGAGAGAGGAGAGAGAGAGAGAGAGAGAGACAGAGACAGAGACAGGGAGAGAGAAACATGGTCCTAACCAGGCAATGGAAATGCGAGCATCTCAACCAAAACCCGCAGATACCACGGAAAGGCACATGGGAAATGCAAGCATCTCAACCGAAAACCCGCAAAGTATGTGACCCGATAATTTGGCTTAAGGTCATACTGGGATGTCCGAAGGGCACTGGCTGGTTAGGTATTTGAGTTTTACTCGCTAAACCTTCCCCAAAGGTCCGCCGACCCTGTCGGTTAGATAGAAGGCAACGGAAGGCACCGGGCCTACGCATGTCTCACCAGTAAACCTCGCCGTACCAGGTCACATAAAATCTGGATTGGGTACGAAGGACGGCGAAGTGAGACTGCACTCCTGCCAGAACCTCCCCCGAGTAGCTGAGGCGCCACCCAGGTCTTCGGCCAGCAAGATGGAAATACAGTGAAAAGCGAAGGTCACATAAAATCTGGATTGGGTACGAAGGACGGCGAAGTGAGACTGCACTCCTGCCAGAACCTCCCCCGAGTAGCTGAGGCGCCACCCAGGTCTTCGGCCAGCAAGATGGAAATACAGTGAAAAGGGTTAGGGTTAGGGTTAGGGTTAGGGTTAGGTTATAAGGTTATCTCGCTACACATTCCCCAAAGGGTCCGCCGACCCAGTTGGTTAGATAGAAGGCAGCGGAAGGCACAGGCCGGCGCATGTCTCCTTCAGTAAACCTCGCCGTAACCGGAGTCGCATAAATCCTGGAATGGGTACGAAGGACGGCGAAGTTGAGAATGCACCTCAACCAGAACCTCCCCCGAGTAGCTGAGGCGCTACCCAGGTCTTCGGCCGACAAGATGGAAAAATAGTGAAAAGTGAGAGAAGAAAGCAACCCAAAGTCCTACCCTTGGATTATATTATGTCTATTAACTTTGAAGTATTTTTGACCTAATATCTTGTTTTATATTCAACCAACAGCTTTCTTTAGAAGGGGTCCCATTAAGTTGTCCTTGTTGTGGGTAATTTGAGCGTCAGAATTTCGTAGACACGTCATCAGTAGTGGACCTTGGGGTCACAGAGTGTTTCGGCCATTATCACCAGACACCCTCGCCCAAGGGAGGCCCCGCCGGGGTTGATCGAGCCCCGGTGTGTGTCTACCTAGTCAATTAAAATTACAGTTATTTGTCAAGTCAACTGTCCAGCTTTAACGCAGACAGAAAAGATCAATAGGTCAGTCTTTGCCTCTTTTAATTTATTGATTCATTGAATTTGAACCATCATTACGTATGTTTGTATTTAACTCGATGTTATATTATTTCATTTAAGTTTCTGGCCAAGTTTATCAGCATAATTGGAGGTCTGCCTGTAGTCCAGTTGTGCTGTAAAACCCTTTAAACCATAATATCCACGTAATTAATATTATTTTATTAAAGGGACTGTGTTTGTATCATCCGTTTATCTGACATTTATCAACATGAAAAGTCTTACCTTAGGAGATTGTCATTCCCAGCGCCACTTTCTTGGTTCACGGTGTCACTGTCAAATTCCCATGAGCCTTGCGAAGTGTCACGGCGGCTCGTCAACCAATCCCGTCCCTAAACCTATCTAACAATGTAATAACCACTAAATAAAGTTAGACAAAACACATTTGTGCCGTTTAATTGTGTTAACTGTTCCCTGCAACCTCAAATTTAATTCGCAACAACCTATTTGGAAATAAATCGATTAACGCAAATCGCGGCTATATAGCATTAGCAAGTCGAAAACTCATACCACAAAGTGTTAAAAAGCGAATAAACTTCCATTAAGGTCATTGGTATTATTCAAATGTATTAACCGGTCCCATTTATCCTGTAAATTCAATGCTAACATTAACAAGATCGCATATTTAGGACGATCGCTTTTCCTCCTTCTTTTTCTCCTTTTCTTTTTGGCGTACCGGCGCCAACGTC